>NC_082722.1:24072359-24327359 GCF_030144855.1 Hypanus sabinus
CTGTCTGGAGATGGGAATCACAGTTCACTGTCCGGTTATGGGAGTTACAGCTTACTGTCTGGGCACGGGAATCACAGTTTACTCTCTGGGTATGGGAATCACAGTTTACTATCTGGGCACGGGAATCACAGTTTATTCTCTGGGTATGGGAATCACTGTTTACTGTCCGGGTTTCGGAATCACAGTTTACTGTCTGGGTACGGGAATCACAGTTTACTGTCTGGGTACGGGAATCACAGTTTACTGTCTGGGAATGGGAATCACAGTTTACTGTCCGGGTTTCGGAATCACAGTTTACTCTCTGGGTATGGGAATCACAGATTACTGTCTGGGTATGGGAATCACAGTTTACTGTCTGGGTATGGGAATCACAGTTTACTGTCTGGGAATGGGAATCACAGTTTACTGTCTGGGAATGGGAATCACAGTTTACTGTCCGGGTTTCGGAATCACAGTTTACTGTCTGGTTACGGGAATCACAGTTTTCTGTCTGGGTATGGGAATCACAGTTTACTGTCTGGGAATGGGAATCACAGTTTACTGTCTGGGAATGGGAATCACAGTTTACTGTCCGGGTATGGGAATCACAGTTTACTGTCTGGGAATGGGAATCACAGTTTACTGTCCGTGTATCAGAATCACAGTTTACAGTCTGGGTACGGGAATCACAGTTTACTGTTTAGTAATGGGCATCACAGTTTACTGTCCGGGTATCAGAATCACAGTTTACAGTCTGGGTATGGGAAACACAGTTTACTGTCCGGGTTTCGGAATCACAGTTTACTGTCTGGGTACGGGAATCACAATTTACTGTCTGGGTACAGGAATTACAGTTTACTGTCTGGGTATGGGAATCACAGTTTACTGTCCGGGTTTCGGAATCACAGTTTACTGTCTGGGTACGGGAATCACAGTTTACTGTCTGGGTCCGGGAATGACAGTTTACTGTCTGGGAATGGGAATCACAGTTCACTGTCTGGGTATGGGAATTACAGTTTACTGTCTGTGTACCGGAATCACAGTTTACTCTCTGGGTACGGGAATCAGTTTACTGTCCGGGTATGGGAATCACAGTTTACTGTCCGGGTTTCGGAATCACAGTTTACTGTCTGAAAACGGGAATCACAGTTTACTGTTTGGGTACGGGAATCACAGTTTACTGTCCGGGTTTCGGAATCACAGTTTACTGTCTGAGAATGGGAATCACAGTTTACAGTCCGGGTATCAGAATCACAGTTTACTGTCTGGGTACGGGAATCATTGTTTGCTGTTTGGGTACGGGAATCACAGTTTACTGTCCGGGTTACGGAATCACAGTTTACTGTCTGGGTATGGGAATCACAGTTTACTCTCTTGGTGCGGGAATCACAGTTCATTCTCTTGGTATGGGAATCACAGTTTACTCTCTGGGAATGGGAATCACAGTTCACTGTCTGGTTATGGGAATTACAGTTTACTCTCTGAGTATGGGAACCACAGTTTACTGTCTGGGTATGCGAATCACAGTTTACTGCCTGGGTACGGGAATCACAGTTTACTCTCTTGGTATGGGAATCACAGTTTACTGTCCGGGTATCGGAATCACAGTTCACTCTCTGGGTACGGGAATCACAGTTCACTGTCTGGGTCTGAGAATCACAGTTTACTGTCTGGGAATGGGAATCACAGTTTACTCTCCAGGTATGGTAATCACAGTTTACTCTCTGGGTGCGGGAATCACAGTTCATTCTCTGGGTATGGGAATCACAGTTTACTCTCTGGGAATGGGAATCACAGTTCACTGTCTGGTTATGGGAATTACAGTTTACTCTCTGGGTATGGGAATTACAGTTTACTGTCTGGGTATGGGAATCACAGTTTACTCTCTGGGAATGGGAATCACAGTTCACTGTCTGGTTATGGGAATTACAGTTTACTCTCTGGGTTTGGGAAACACAGTTTACTGTCCGGGTTTCGGAATCACAGTTTACTGTCTGGGTACGGGAATCACAATTTACTGTCTGGGTACAGGAATTACAGTTTACTGTCTGGGTATGGGAATCACAGTTTACTGTCCGGGTTTCGGAATCACAGTTTACTGTCTGGGTACGGGAATCACAGTTTACTGTCTGGGTCCGGGAATGACAGTTTACTGTCTGGGAATGGGAATCACAGTTCACTGTCTGGGTATGGGAATTACAGTTTACTGTCTGTGTACCGGAATCACAGTTTACTCTCTGGGTACGGGAATCAGTTTACTGTCCGGGTATGGGAATCACAGTTTACTGTCCGGGTTTCGGAATCACAGTTTACTGTCTGGGTACGGGAATCACAGTTTACTGTTTGGGTACGGGAATCACAGTTTACTGTCCGGGTTTCGGAATCACTGTTTACTGTCTGGGTACGGGAATCATTGTTTGCTGTTTGGGTACGGGAATCACAGTTTACTGTCCGGGTTACGGAATCACAGTTTACTGTCTGGGTATGGGAATCACAGTTTACTCTCTGGGTGCGGGAATCACAGTTCATTCTCTTGGTATGGGAATCACAGTTTACTCTCTGGGAATGGGAATCACAGTTCACTGTCTGGTTATGGGAATTACAGTTTACTCTCTGAGTATGGGAACCACAGTTTACTGTCTGGGTATGCGAATCACAGTTTACTGCCTGGGTACGGGAATCACAGTTTACTCTCTTGGTATGGGAATCACAGTTTACTCTCTGGGTGCGGGAATCACAGTTCATTCTCTGGGTATGGGAATCACAGTTTACTCTCTGGGAATGGGAATCACAGTTCACTGTCTGGTTATGGGAATTACAGTTTACTCTCTGGGTATGGGAATCACAGTTTACTGTCTGGGTATGGGAATCACAGTTTACTCTCTGGGAATGGGAAGCACAGTTCACTGTCTGGTTATGGGAATTACAGTTTACTCTCTGGGTTTGGGAATCACAGTTTACTGTCTGGGTATGGGAATCACAGTTTACTGTCTGGGTAGGGGAATCACAGTTCACTCTCTGGGTATGGGAATCACAGTTTGCTGTCTGGGTCTGAGAATCACAGATTACTGTCTGGGAATGGGAATCACAGATCACTGTCTGGGTATGGGAATCACAGTTTACTCTCTGGGTACGGGAATCACATTTCACTCTCTGGGTGCGGGAATCACAGTTCACTCCCTGGGTACGGGAATCACAGTTTACTCTCTGGGAATGGGAATCACAGTTCACTCTCTCTGTATGGGAATCACAGTTTACTGTCTGGGTATGGGAATCACAGTTTACTCTCTGGGAATGGGAATCACAGTTTTCTCTCTGGGTACAGGAATCACAGTTTACTGTCCAGGAATCGGAATCACAGCTTACTGTCTTGGTATGGGATTCACAGTTCACTCTCTTGGTATGGGAATCACAGTTCACTGTCTGGGTATGGGAATCACAGTTTACTCTCTGGGAATGGGAATCACAGTTTACTGTCTGGGTGTGGGAAACACAGTTTACTCTCTGGGTACGGGAATCACAGTTTACTGTCCGGGTATCGGAATCACTGTTTACTGTCCTGGTATGGGACTCACCGTTTACTCTCTGAGTACAGGAATCATAGTTTACTGTCTGGGTATGGGAAACACAGTTTACTCTCTGGGTGCGGGAATCACAGTTCATTCTCTGGGTATGGGAATCACAGTTTACTCTCTGGGAATGGGAATCACAGTTCACTGTCTGGTTATGGGAATTACAGTTTACTGTCTGGGTACGGGAATCACAGTTTACTGTCTGGGTACGGGAATCACAGTTCACTGACTGGGTCTGGGAATCACAGTTCACTCTCTGGGTATGGGAATCACAGATCACTGTCTGGGTATGCGAATCACAGTTTACTCTCTGGCCACTGGAATCACAGTTCACTCCCTGGGTATGGGAATCAGAGTTTACTGTTTGGGCATGGGAATCACAGTTTACTGTCTGGGTAGGGGAATCACAGTTTACTGCCTGGGTACCGGAATCACAGTTTCCTGTCTGGGTATGGGAATCACAGTTTACTCTCTGGGTATGGGAATCACAGTTTACTGTCTGGGTATGGGAATCACAGTTTACTGTCCGGTTATGGGAATCACAGTTTACTGTCTGGGTATGGGAATCACAGTTTACTGTCCGGGTATCGGAATCACAGTTCACTCTCTGGGTCCGGGAATCACAGTTCACTGTCTGGGTCTGGGAATCACAGTTTACTGTCTGGGTTTGGGAATCACAGTTTACTCTCTGGGTAATGGAATCATAGTTTACTGTCTGGGAATGGGAATCACAGTTTACTGTCTGGGAATGGGAATCACAGTTTACTTTCTGGGAATGGGAATCACAGTTTACTGTCTGGGAATGGGAATCACAGTTTACTGTCTGGGTATGGGAATCACAGTTTACTGTCTGGGAATGGAAATCACAGTTTACTGTCCGGGTTTCGGAATCACAGTTTCCTCTCCTGGTATGGGAATCACAGTTTACTCTCTGGGTACAGGAATGATAGTTTACTGTCTGGAGATGGGAATCACAGTTCACTGTCCGGTTATGGGAGTTACAGCTTACTGTCTGGGCACGGGAATCACAGTTTACTCTCTGGGTATGGGAAACACAGTTTACTATCTGGGCACGGGAATCACAGTTTATTCTCTGGGTATGGGAATCACTGTTTACTGTCCGGGTTTCGGAATCACAGTTTACTGTCTGGGTACGGGAATCACAGTTTACTGTCTGGGTACGGGAATCACAGTTTACTGTCTGGGAATGGGAATCACAGTTTACTGTCCGGGTTTCGGAATCACAGTTTACTCTCTGGGTATGGGAATCACAGATTACTGTCTGGGTATGGGAATCACAGTTTACTGTCTGGGAATGGGAATCACAGTTTACTGTCTGGGAATGGGAATCACAGTTTACTGTCCGGGTTTCGGAATCACAGTTTACTGTCTGGTTACGGGAATCACAGTTTTCTGTCTGGGTATGGGAATCACAGTTTACTGTCTGGGAATGGGAATCACAGTTTACTGTCTGGGAATGGGAATCACAGTTTACTGTCCGGGTATGGGAATCACAGTTTACTGTCTGGGAATGGGAATCACAGTTTACTGTCCGTGTATCAGAATCACAGTTTACAGTCTGGGTACGGGAATCACAGTTTACTGTTTAGTAATGGGCATCACAGTTTACTGTCCGGGTATCAGAATCACAGTTTACAGTCTGGGTATGGGAAACACAGTTTACTGTCCGGGTTTCGGAATCACAGTTTACTGTCTGGGTACGGGAATCACAATTTACTGTCTGGGTACAGGAATTACAGTTTACTGTCTGGGTATGGGAATCACAGTTTACTGTCCGGGTTTCGGAATCACAGTTTACTGTCTGGGTACGGGAATCACAGTTTACTGTCTGGGTCCGGGAATGACAGTTTACTGTCTGGGAATGGGAATCACAGTTCACTGTCTGGGTATGGGAATTACAGTTTACTGTCTGTGTACCGGAATCACAGTTTACTCTCTGGGTACGGGAATCAGTTTACTGTCCGGGTATGGGAATCACAGTTTACTGTCCGGGTTTCGGAATCACAGTTTACTGTCTGAAAACGGGAATCACAGTTTACTGTTTGGGTACGGGAATCACAGTTTACTGTCCGGGTTTCGGAATCACAGTTTACTGTCTGGGAATGGGAATCACAGTTTACAGTCCGGGTATCAGAATCACAGTTTACTGTCTGGGTACGGGAATCATTGTTTGCTGTTTGGGTACGGGAATCACAGTTTACTGTCCGGGTTACGGAATCACAGTTTACTGTCTGGGTATGGGAATCACAGTTTACTCTCTTGGTGCGGGAATCACAGTTCATTCTCTTGGTATGGGAATCACAGTTTACTCTCTGGGAATGGGAATCACAGTTCACTGTCTGGTTATGGGAATTACAGTTTACTCTCTGAGTATGGGAACCACAGTTTACTGTCTGGGTATGCGAATCACAGTTTACTGCCTGGGTACGGGAATCACAGTTTACTCTCTTGGTATGGGAATCACAGTTTACTGTCCGGGTATCGGAATCACAGTTCGCTCTCTGGGTACGGGAATGACAGTTCACTGTCTGGGTCTGAGAATCACAGTTTACTGTCTGGGAATGGGAATCACAGTTTACTCTCCAGGTATGGTAATCACAGTTTACTCTCTGGGTGCGGGAATCACAGTTCATTCTCTGGGTATGGGAATCACAGTTTACTCTCTGGGAATGGGAATCACAGTTCACTGTCTGGTTATGGGAATTACAGTTTACTCTCTGGGTATGGGAATTACAGTTTACTGTCTGGGTATGGGAATCACAGTTTACTCTCTGGGAATGGGAATCACAGTTCACTGTCTGGTTATGGGAATTACAGTTTACTCTCTGGGTTTGGGAAACACAGTTTACTGTCCGGGTTTCGGAATCACAGTTTACTGTCTGGGTACGGGAATCACAATTTACTGTCTGGGTACAGGAATTACAGTTTACTGTCTGGGTATGGGAATCACAGTTTACTGTCCGGGTTTCGGAATCACAGTTTACTGTCTGGGTACGGGAATCACAGTTTACTGTCTGGGTCCGGGAATGACAGTTTACTGTCTGGGAATGGGAATCACAGTTCACTGTCTGGGTATGGGAATTACAGTTTACTGTCTGTGTACCGGAATCACAGTTTACTCTCTGGGTACGGGAATCAGTTTACTGTCCGGGTATGGGAATCACAGTTTACTGTCCGGGTTTCGGAATCACAGTTTACTGTCTGAGAACGGGAATCACAGTTTACTGTTTGGGTACGGGAATCACAGTTTACTGTCCGGGTTTCGGAATCACAGTTTACTGTCTGGGAATGGGAATCACAGTTTACAGTCCGGGTATCAGAATCACAGTTTACTGTCTGGGTACGGGAATCATTGTTTGCTGTTTGGGTACGGGAATCACAGTTTACTGTCCGGGTTACGGAATCACAGTTTACTGTCTGGGTATGGGAATCACAGTTTACTCTCTTGGTGCGGGAATCACAGTTCATTCTCTTGGTATGGGAATCACAGTTTACTCTCTGGGAATGGGAATCACAGTTCACTGTCTGGTTATGGGAATTACAGTTTACTCTCTGAGTATGGGAACCACAGTTTACTGTCTGGGTATGCGAATCACAGTTTACTGCCTGGGTACGGGAATCACAGTTTACTCTCTTGGTATGGGAATCACAGTTTACTGTCCGGGTATCGGAATCACAGTTCACTCTCTGGGTACGGGAATCACAGTTCACTGTCTGGGTCTGAGAATCACAGTTTACTGTCTGGGAATGGGAATCACAGTTTACTCTCCAGGTATGGTAATCACAGTTTACTCTCTGGGTGCGGGAATCACAGTTCATTCTCTGGGTATGGGAATCACAGTTTACTCTCTGGGAATGGGAATCACAGTTCACTGTCTGGTTATGGGAATTACAGTTTACTCTCTGGGTATGGGAATTACAGTTTACTGTCTGGGTATGGGAATCACAGTTTACTCTCTGGGAATGGGAATCACAGTTCACTGTCTGGTTATGGGAATTACAGTTTACTCTCTGGGTTTGGGAAACACAGTTTACTGTCCGGGTTTCGGAATCACAGTTTACTGTCTGGGTACGGGAATCACAATTTACTGTCTGGGTACAGGAATTACAGTTTACTGTCTGGGTATGGGAATCACAGTTTACTGTCCGGGTTTCGGAATCACAGTTTACTGTCTGGGTACGGGAATCACAGTTTACTGTCTGGGTCCGGGAATGACAGTTTACTGTCTGGGAATGGGAATCACAGTTCACTGTCTGGGTATGGGAATTACAGTTTACTGTCTGTGTACAGGAATCACAGTTTACTCTCTGGGTACGGGAATCAGTTTACTGTCCGGGTATGGGAATCACAGTTTACTGTCCGGGTTTCGGAATCACAGTTTACTGTCTGGGTACGGGAATCACAGTTTACTGTTTGGGTACGGGAATCACAGTTTACTGTCCGGGTTTCGGAATCACAGTTTACTGTCTGGGAAAGGGAATCACAGTTTACAGTCCGGGTATCAGAATCACAGTTTACTGTCTGGGTACGGGAATCATTGTTTGCTGTTTGCGTACGGGAATCACAGTTTACTGTCCGGGTTACGGAATCACAGTTTACTGTCTGGGTATGGGAATCACAGTTTACTCTCTGGGTGCGGGAATCACAGTTCATTCTCTTGGTATGGGAATCACAGTTTACTCTCTGGGAATGGGAATCACAGTTCACTGTCTGGTTATGGGAATTACAGTTTACTCTCTGAGTATGGGAACCACAGTTTACTGTCTGGGTATGCGAATCACAGTTTACTGCCTGGGTACGGGAATCACAGTTTACTCTCTTGGTATGGGAATCACAGTTTACTGTCCGGGTATCGGAATCACAGTTCACTCTCTGGGTACGGGAATGACAGTTCACTGTCTGGGTCTGAGAATCACAGTTTACTGTCTGGGAATGGGAATCACAGTTTACTCTCCAGGTATGGGAATCACAGTTTACTCTCTGGGTACGGGAATCACAGTTCATTCTCTGGGTATGGGAATCACAGTTTACTCTCTGGGAATGGGAATCACAGTTCACTGTCTGGTTATGGGAATTACAGTTTACTCTCTGGGTATGGGAATCACAGTTTACTGTCTGGGTATGGGAATCACAGTTTACTCTCTGGGAATGGGAAGCACAGTTCACTGTCTGGTTATGGGAATTACAGTTTACTCTCTGGGTTTGGGAATCACAGTTTACTGTCTGGGTATGGGAATCACAGTTTACTGTCTGGGTAGGGGAATCACAGTTCACTCTCTGGGTATGGGAATCACAGTTTGCTGTCTGGGTCTGAGAATCACAGATTACTGTCTGGGAATGGGAATCACAGTGCACTGTCTGGGTATGGGAATCACAGTTTACTGTCTGGGTACGGGAATCACAGTTTACTGCCTGGGTACGGGAATCATAGATTACTCTCTAGGTATGGGAATCACAGTTTACTGTCCGGGTATCGGAATCACAGTTCACTCTCTGGGTACGGGAATCACAGTTCACTGTCTGGGTCTGAGAATCACAGTTAACTGTCTGGGAATGGGAATCACAGTTCACTCTCTGGGTATGGGAATCACAGTTTACTGTCTGGTTAGGGGAATCACAGTTTACTGCCTGCGTACGGGAATCACAGTTTACTCTCTGGGTATGGGAATCACAGTTTACTGTCTGGGTATGGGAATCACAGTTTACTGTCTGGGTAGGGGAATCATAGTTTACTGCCTGGGCACGGGAATCACAGTTTACTCTCTGGGTATGGGAATCAAAGTTTACTCTCTGGGTATGGGAATCACAGTTTACTGTCTGGGTATGGGAATCATAGTTTACTGTCCGGGTATGGGAATCACAGTTTACTCTCTGGGTATGGGAATCACAGTTTACTGTCTGGGAATGGGAATCACAGTTCACTGTCTGGTTATGGGAATTACAGTTTACTCTCTGGGTTTGGGAAACACAGTTTACTGTCCGGGTTTCGGAATCACAGTTTACTGTCTGGGTACGGGAATCACAATTTACTGTCTGGGTACAGGAATTACAGTTTACTGTCTGGGTATGGGAATCACAGTTTACTGTCCGGGTTTCGGAATCACAGTTTACTGTCTGGGTACGGGAATCACAGTTTACTGTCTGGGTACGGGAATCACAGTTTACTGTCTGGGAATGGGAATCACAGTTCACTGTCTGGGTATGGGAATTACAGTTTACTGTCTGTGTACAGGAATCACAGTTTACTCTCTGGGTACGGGAATCAGTTTACTGTCCGGGTATGGGAATCACAGTTTACTGTCCGGGTTTCGGAATCACAGTTTACTGTCTGGGTACGGGAATCACAGTTTACTGTTTGGGTACGGGAATCACAGTTTACTGTCCGGGTTTCGGAATCACAGTTTACTGTCTGGGAATGGGAATCACAGTTTACAGTCCGGGTATCAGAATCACAGTTTACTGTCTGGGTACGGGAATCATTGTTTGCTGTTTGGGTACGGGAATCACAGTTTACTGTCCGGGTTACGGAATCACAGTTTACTGTCTGGGTATGGGAATCACAGTTTACTCTCTGGGTGCGGGAATCACAGTTCATTCTCTTGGTATGGGAATCACAGTTTACTCTCTGGGAATGGGAATCACAGTTCACTGTCTGGTTATGGGAATTACAGTTTACTCTCTGAGTATGGGAACCACAGTTTACTGTCTGGGTATGCGAATCACAGTTTACTGCCTGGGTACGGGAATCACAGTTTACTCTCTTGGTATGGGAATCACAGTTTACTGTCCGGGTATCGGAATCACAGTTCACTCTCTGGGTACGGGAATGACAGTTCACTGTCTGGGTCTGAGAATCACAGTTTACTGTCTGGGAATGGGAATCACAGTTTACTCTCCAGGTATGGGAATCACAGTTTACTCTCTGGGTACGGGAATCACAGTTCATTCTCTGGGTATGGGAATCACAGTTTACTCTCTGGGAATGGGAATCACAGTTCACTGTCTGGTTATGGGAATTACAGTTTACTCTCTGGGTATGGGAATCACAGTTTACTGTCTGGGTATGGGAATCACAGTTTACTCTCTGGGAATGGGAAGCACAGTTCACTGTCTGGTTATGGGAATTACAGTTTACTCTCTGGGTTTGGGAATCACAGTTTACTGTCTGGGTATGGGAATCACAGTTTACTGTCTGGGTAGGGGAATCACAGTTCACTCTCTGGGTATGGGAATCACAGTTTGCTGTCTGGGTCTGAGAATCACAGATTACTGTCTGGGAATGGGAATCACAGTGCACTGTCTGGGTATGGGAATCACAGTTTACTGTCTGGGTACGGGAATCACAGTTTACTGCCTGGGTACGGGAATCATAGATTACTCTCTAGGTATGGGAATCACAGTTTACTGTCCGGGTATCGGAATCACAGTTCACTCTCTGGGTACGGGAATCACAGTTCACTGTCTGGGTCTGAGAATCACAGTTAACTGTCTGGGAATGGGAATCACAGTTCACTCTCTGGGTATGGGAATCACAGTTTACTGTCTGGTTAGGGGAATCACAGTTTACTGCCTGCGTACGGGAATCACAGTTTACTCTCTGGGTATGGGAATCACAGTTTACTGTCTGGGTATGGGAATCACAGTTTACTGTCTGGGTAGGGGAATCATAGTTTACTGCCTGGGCACGGGAATCACAGTTTACTCTCTGGGTATGGGAATCAAAGTTTACTCTCTGGGTATGGGAATCACAGTTTACTGTCTGGGTATGGGAATCATAGTTTACTGTCCGGGTATGGGAATCACAGTTTACTCTCTGGGTATGGGAATCACAGTTTACTGTCTGGGAATGGGAATCACAGTTCACTGTCTGGTTATGGGAATTACAGTTTACTCTCTGGGTATGGGAATCACAGTTTACTGTCTGGGTATGGGAATCACAGTTTACTGTCTGGGTAGGGGAATCACAGTTCACTCTCTGGGTATGGGAATCACAGTTTGCTGTCTGGGTCTGAGAATCACAGTTTACTGTCTGGGAATGGGAATCACAGTGCACTGTATGGGTATGGGAATCACAGTTTACTGTCTGGGTACGGGAATCACAGTTTACTGCCTGGGTACGGGAATCATAGATTACTGTCTAGGTATGGGAATCACAGTTTACTGTCCGGGTATCGGAATCACAGTTCACTCTCTGGGTACGGGAATCACAGTTCACTGTCTGGGTCTGAGAATCACAGTTTACTGTCTGGGAATGGGAATCACAGTTCACTCTCTGGGTATGGGAATCACAGTTTACTGTCTGGGTAGGGGAATCACAGTTTACTGCCTGCGTACGGGAATCACAGTTTACTCTCTGGGTATGGGAATCACAGTTTACTGTCTGGGTATGGGAATCACAGTTTACTGTCTGGGTAGGGGAATCACAGTTTACTGCCTGGGTACGGGAATCACAGTTTACTCTCTGGGTATGGGAATCAAAGTTTACTCTCTGGGTATGGGAATCACAGTTTACTGTCTGGGTATGGGAATCACAGTTTACTGTCCGGGTATGGGAATCACAGTTTACTGTCTGGGTATGGGAATCACAGTTTACTGTCTGGTTATGGGAATCACAGTTTACTCTCTGGGTATGGGAATCACAGTTTACTCTCTGGGTATGGGAATCACAGTTTACTGTCCGGGTATCGGAATCACAGTTCACTCTCTGGGTCCGGGAATCACAGTTCACTGTCTGGGTCCGGGAATCACAGTTTACTGTATGGGTTTGGGAATCACAGTTTACTCTCTGGGTAATGGAATCATAGTTTACTGTCTGGGAATGGGAATCACAGTTCACTGTCTGGTTATGGGAATTACAGTTTACTCTCTGGGTACGGGAATCACAGTTCACTGTCTGAGTCTGGGAATCACAGATTACTCTCTGGGTGTGGGAATTACAGTTTACTCTGGGTACGGGAATCACAGTTTACTCTCTAGGTATGGGTATCACAGTTTACTCTCTGGGTGCGGGAATCACAGTTCATTCTCTGGGTATGGGAATCACAGTTTACTCTCTGGGAATGGGAATCACAGTTCACTGTCTGGTTATGGGAATCACAGTTTACTGTCTGGGTACGGGAATCACAGTTTACTGTCTGGGTACGGGAATCACAGTTCACTGTCTGGGTCTGGGAATCACAGTTCACTCTCTGGGTATGGGAATCACAGATCACTGTCTGGGTATGGGAATCACAGTTTACTCTCTGGGCACGGGAATCACAGTTCACTCCCTGGGTATGGGAATCACAGTTTACTGTCTGGGTATGGGAATCACAGTTTTCTGTCTGGGTAGTGGAATCACAGTTTACTGCCTGGGTACCGGAATCACAGTTTACTCTCTGGGTATGGGAATCACAGTTTACTCTCTGGGTATGGTAATCACAGTTTACTGTCTGGGTATGGGAATCAAAGTTTACTGTCCGGGTATGGGAATCACAGTTTACTGTCTGGGTATGGGAATCACAGTTTACCGTCTGGTTCTTGGAATCACAGTTTACTCTCTGGGTATGGGAATCACAGTTTACTGCCTGGGTATGGGAATCACAGTTTACTGTCCGGGTATGGGAATCACAGTTTACACTCTGGGTATGGGAATCACAGTTTACTGTCCGGGTATCGGAATCACAGTTCACTCTCTGGGTCCGGGAATCACAGTTCACTGTCTGGGTCTGGGAATCACAGTTTACTGTCTGGGTTTGGGAATCACAGTTTACTCTCTGGGTAATGGAATCACAGTTTACTCTCTGGGTGCGGGAATCACAGTTCATTCTCTGGGTATGGGAATCACAGTTTACTCTCTGGGAATGGGAATCACAGTTCACTGTCTGGTTATGGGAATTACAGTTTACTCTCTGGGTATGGGAATCACAGTTTACTGTCTGGGTATGGGAATCACAGTTTACTCTCTGGGAATGGGAAGCACAGTTCACTGTCTGGTTATGGGAATTACAGTTTACTCTCTGGGTTTGGGAATCACAGTTTACTGTCTGGGTATGGGAATCACAGTTTACTGTCTGGGTAGGGGAATCACAGTTCACTCTCTGGGTATGGGAATCACAGTTTGCTGTCTGGGTCTGAGAATCACAGATTACTGTCTGGGAATGGGAATCACAGTGCACTGTCTGGGTATGGGAATCACAGTTTACTGTCTGGGTACGGGAATCACAGTTTACTGCCTGGGTACGGGAATCATAGATTACTCTCTAGGTATGGGAATCACAGTTTACTGTCCGGGTATCGGAATCACAGTTCACTCTCTGGGTACGGGAATCACAGTTCACTGTCTGGGTCTGAGAATCACAGTTTACTGTCTGGGAATGGGAATCACAGTTCACTCTCTGGGTATGGGAATCACAGTTTACTGTCTGGTTAGGGGAATCACAGTTTACTGCCTGCGTACGGGAATCACAGTTTACTCTCTGGGTATGGGAATCACAGTTTACTGTCTGGGTATGGGAATCACAGTTTACTGTCTGGGTAGGGGAATCATAGTTTACTGCCTGGGTACGGGAATCACAGTTTACTCTCTGGGTATGGGAATCCAAGTTTACTCTCTGGGTATGGGAATCACAGTTTACTGTCTGGGTATGGGAATCATAGTTTACTGTACGGGTATGGGAATCACAGTTTACTCTCTGGGTATGGGAATCACAGTTTACTGTCTGGGAATGGGAATCACAGTTCACTGTCTGGTTATGGGAATCACAGTTTACTGTCTGGGTACGGGAATCACAGTTCACTGTCTGGGTCTGGGAATCACAGTTCACTCTCTGGGTATGGGAATCACAGATCACTGTCTGGGTATGGGAATCACAGTTTACTCTCTGGGCACGGGAATCACAGTTCACTCCCTGGGTATGGGAATCACAGTTTACTGTCTGGGTATGGGAATCACAGTTTTCTGTCTGGGTAGTGGAATCACAGTTTACTGCCTGGGTACCGGAATCACAGTTTACTCTCTGGGTATGGGAATCACAGTTTACTCTCTGGGTATGGTAATCACAGTTTACTGTCTGGGTATGGGAATCAAAGTTTACTGTCCGGGTATGGGAATCACAGTTTACTGTCTGGGTATGGGAATCACAGTTTACTGTCTGGTTCTTGGAATCACAGTTTACTCTCTGGGTATGGGAATCACAGTTTACTGCCTGGGTATGGGAATCACAGTTTACTGTCCGGGTATGGGAATCACAGTTTACTCTCTGGGTATGGGAATCACAGTTTACTCTCTGGGTGCGGGAATCACAGTTCATTCTCTGGGTATGGGAATCACAGTTTACTCTCTGGGAATGGGAATCACAGTTCACTGTCTGGTTATGGGAATTACAGTTTACTCTCTGGGTATGGGAATCACAGTTTACTGTCTGGGTATGGGAATCACAGTTTACTCTCTGGGAATGGGAAGCACAGTTCACTGTCTGGTTATGGGAATTACAGTTTACTCTCTGGGTTTGGGAATCACAGTTTACTGTCTGGGTATGGGAATCACAGTTTACTGTCTGGGTAGGGGAATCACAGTTCACTCTCTGGGTATGGGAATCACAGTTTGCTGTCTGGGTCTGAGAATCACAGATTACTGTCTGGGAATGGGAATCACAGTGCACTGTCTGGGTATGGGAATCACAGTTTACTGTCTGGGTACGGGAATCCCAGTTTACTGCCTGGGTACGGGAATCATAGATTACTCTCTAGGTATGGGAATCACAGTTTACTGTCCGGGTATCGGAATCACAGTTCACTCTCTGGGTACGGGAATCACAGTTCACTGTCTGGGTCTGAGAATCACAGTTTACTGTCTGGGAATGGGAATCACAGTTCACTCTCTGGGTATGGGAATCACAGTTTACTGTCTGGTTAGGGGAATCACAGTTTACTGCCTGCGTACGGGAATCACAGTTTACTCTCTGGGTATGGGAATCACAGTTTACTGTCTGGGTATGGGAATCACAGTTTACTGTCTGGGTATGGGAATCATAGTTTACTGTCCGGGTATGGGAATCACAGTTTACTCTCTGGGTATGGGAATCACAGTTTACTGTCTGGGAATGGGAATCACAGTTCACTGTCTGGTTATGGGAATTCCAGTTTACTCTCTGGGTATGGGAATCACAGTTTACTGTCTGGGTATGGGAATCACAGTTTACTCTCTGGGAGTGGGAATCACAGTTCACTGTCTGGTTATGGGAATTACAGTTTACTCTCTGGGTATGGGAATCACAGTTTACTGTCTGGGTATGGGAATCACAGTTTACTGTCTGGGTAGGGGAATCACAGTTCACTCTCTGGGTATGGGAATCACAGTTTGCTGTCTGGGTCTGAGAATCACAGTTTACTGTCTGGGAATGGGAATCACAGTGCACTGTATGGGTATGGGAATCACAGTTTACTGTCTGGGTACGGGAATCACAGTTTACTGCCTGGGCACGGGAATCATAGATTACTGTCTAGGTATGGGAATTACAGTTTACTGTCCGGGTATCGGAATCACAGTTCACTCTCTGGGTACGGGAATCACAGTTCACTGTCTGGGTCTGAGAATCACAGTTTACTGTCTGGGAATGGGAATCACAGTTCACTCTCTGGGTATGGGAATCACAGTTTACTGTCTGGGTAGGGGAATCACAGTTTACTGCCTGCGTACGGGAATCACAGTTTACTCTCTGGGTATGGGAATCACAGTTTACTGTCTGGGTATGGGAATCACAGTTTACTGTCTGGGTAGGGGAATCACAGTTTACTGCCTGGGTACGGGAATCACAGTTTACTCTCTGGGTATGGGTATCAAAGTTTACTCTCTGGGTATGGGAATCACAGTTTACTGTCTGGGTATGGGAATCACAGTTTACTGTCCGGGTATGGGAATCACAGTTTACTGTCTGGGTATGGGAATCACAGTTTACTGTCTGGTTATGGGAATCACAGTTTACTCTCTGGGTATGGGAATCACAGTTTACTCTCTGGGTATGGGAATCACAGTTTACTGTCCGGGTATCGGAATCACAGTTCACTCTCTGGGTCCGGGAATCACAGTTCACTGTCTGGGTCCGGGAATCACAGTTTACTGTATGGGTTTGGGAATCACAGTTTACTCTCTGGGTAATGGAATCATAGTTTACTGTCTGGGAATGGGAATCACAGTTCACTGTCTGGTTATGGGAATTACAGTTTACTCTCTGGGTACGGGAATCACAGTTCACTGTCTGAGTCTGGGAATCACAGATTACTCTCTGGGTGTGGGAATTACAGTTTACTCTGGGTACGGGAATCACAGTTTACTCTCTAGGTATGGGTATCACAGTTTACTCTCTGGGTGCGGGAATCACAGTTCATTCTCTGGGTATGGGAATCACAGTTTACTCTCTGGGAATGGGAATCACAGTTCACTGTCTGGTTATGGGAATCACAGTTTACTGTCTGGGTACGGGAATCACAGTTTACTGTCTGGGTACGGGAATCACAGTTCACTGTCTGGGTCTGGGAATCACAGTTCACTCTCTGGGTATGGGAATCACAGATCACTGTCTGGGTATGGGAATCACAGTTTACTCTCTGGGCACGGGAATCACAGTTCACTCCCTGGGTATGGGAATCACAGTTTACTGTCTGGGTATGGGAATCACAGTTTTCTGTCTGGGTAGTGGAATCACAGTTTACTGCCTGGGTACCGGAATCACAGTTTACTCTCTGGGTATGGGAATCACAGTTTACTCTCTGGGTATGGTAATCACAGTTTACTGTCTGGGTATGGGAATCAAAGTTTACTGTCCGGGTATGGGAATCACAGTTTACTGTCTGGGTATGGGAATCACAGTTTACTGTCTGGTTCTTGGAATCACAGTTTACTCTCTGGGTATGGGAATCACAGTTTACTGCCTGGGTATGGGAATCACAGTTCACTCTCTGGGTACGGGAATGACAGTTCACTGTCTGGGTCTGAGAATCACAGTTTACTGTCTGGGAATGGGAATCACAGTTTACTCTCCAGGTATGGGAATCACAGTTTACTCTCTGGGTGCGGGAATCACAGTTCATTCTCTGGGTATGGGAATCACAGTTTACTCTCTGGGAATGGGAATCACAGTTCACTGTCTGGTTATGGGAATTACAGTTCACTCTCTGGGTCCGGGAATCACAGTTCACTGTCTGGGTCTGGGAATCACAGTTTACTGTCTGGGTTTGGGAATCACAGTTTACTCTCTGGGTAATGGAATCATAGTTTACTGTCTGGGAATGGGAATCACAGTTCACTGTCTGGTTATGGGAATTACAGTTTACTGTCTGGGTACGGGAATCACAGTTCACTGTCTGAGTCTGGGAATCACAGATTACTCTCTGGGTGTGGGAATTACAGTTTACTCTGGGTACGGGAATCACAGTTCACTGTCTGGGTCTGGGAATCACAGTTCACTCTCTGGGTACGGGAATCACAGATCACTGTCTGGGTATGGGAATCACAGTTCACTCTCTGGGCACGGGAATCACAGTTCACTCCCTGGGTACGGGAAACACAGTTTACTCTCTGGGAATGGGAATCACAGTTCACTCTCTCTGTATGGGAATTACAGTTTACTGTCTGGGTATGGGAATCACAGTTCACTCTCTGGGTACGGGAATCACAGTTTACTCTCTGGGAATGGGAATCACAGTTTTCTCTCTGGGTACAGGAATCACAGTTTACGGTCCGGGAATCGGAATCACAGCTTACTGTCTTGGTATGGGATTCACAGTTCACTCTCTGGGTATGGGAATCACAGTTTACTGTCCGGGTATGGTAATCACAGTTTACTGTCTGGGTATCGGAATCACAGTTCACTCTCTTGGTATGGGAATCACAGTTCACTGTCTGGGTATGGGAATCACAGTTTACTCTCTGGGAATAGGAATCACAGTTTACCGTCTGGGTGTGGGAAACACAGTTTACTCTCTGGGTACGGGAATCACAGTTCACTGTCTGGGTCTGAGAATCACAGTTTACTGTCTGGAATGGGAATCACAGTTTGCTCTCCAGGTATGGGAATCACAGTTTACTCTCTGGGTGCGGGAATCACAGTTCATTCTCTGGGTATGGGAATCATAGTTTACTCTCTGGGAATGGGAATGACAGTTCACTGTCTGGTTATGGGAATTACAGTTTACTATCTGGGTATGGGAATCACAGTTTACTGTCTGGGTATGGGAATCACAGTTTACTCTCTGGGAATGGGAATCACAGTTCACTGTCTGCTTATGGGAATTACAGTTTACTCTCTGGGTATGGGAATCACAGTTTACTGTCTGGGTCTGGGAATCACAGTTTACTGTATGGGTTTGGGAATCACAGTTTACTCTCTGGGTAATGGAATCATAGTTTACTGTCTGGGAATGGGAATCACAGTTCACTGTCTGGTTATGGGAATTACAGTTTACTCTCTGGGTACGGGAATCACAGTTCACTGTCTGAGTCTGGGAATCACAGATTACTCTCTGGGTGTGGGAATTACAGTTTACTCTGGGTACGGGAATCACAGTTTACTGTCCGGGTTTCGGAATCACAGTTTACTGTCTGGGTACGGGAATCACAATTTACTGTCTGGGTACAGGAATTACAGTTTACTGTCTGGGTATGGGAATCACAGTTTACTGTCCGGGTTTCGGAATCACAGTTTACTGTCTGGGTACGGGAATCACAGTTTACTGTCTGGGTACGGGAATCACAGTTTACTGTCTGGGAATGGGAATCACAGTTCACTGTCTGGGTATGGGAATTACAGTTTACTGTCTGTGTACAGGAATCACAGTTTACTCTCTGGGTACGGGAATCAGTTTACTGTCCGGGTATGGGAATCACAGTTTACTGTCCGGGTTTCGGAATCACAGTTTACTGTCTGGGTACGGGAATCACAGTTTACTGTTTGGGTACGGGAATCACAGTTTACTGTCCGGGTTTCGGAATCACAGTTTGCTGTCTGGGAATGGGAATCACAGTTTACAGTCCGGGTATCAGAATCACAGTTTACTGTCTGGGTACGGGAATCATTGTTTGCTGTTTGGGTACGGGAATCACAGTTTACTGTCCGGGTTACGGAATCACAGTTTACTGTCTGGGTATGGGAATCACAGTTTACTCTCTGGGTGCGGGAATCACAGTTCATTCTCTTGGTATGGGAATCACAGTTTACTCTCTGGGAATGGGAATCACAGTTCACTGTCTGGTTATGGGAATTACAGTTTACTCTCTGAGTATGGGAACCACAGTTTACTGTCTGGGTATGCGAATCACAGTTTACTGCCTGGGTACGGGAATCACAGTTTACTCTCTTGGTATGGGAATCACAGTTTACTGTCCGGGTATCGGAATCACAGTTCACTCTCTGTGTACGGGAATGACAGTTCACTGTCTGGGTCTGAGAATCACAGTTTACTGTCTGGGAATGGGAATCACAGTTTACTCTCCAGGTATGGGAATCACAGTTTACTCTCTGGGTGCGGGAATCACAGTTCATTCTCTGGGTATGGGAATCACAGTTTACTCTCTGGGAATGGGAATCACAGTTCACTGTCTGGTTATGGGAATTACAGTTTACTCTCTGGGTATGGGAATCACAGTTTACTGTCTGGGTATGGGAATCACAGTTTACTCTCTGGGAATGGGAAGCACAGTTCACTGTCTGGTTATGGGAATTACAGTTTACTCTCTGGGTTTGGGAATCACAGTTTACTGTCTGGGTATGGGAATCACAGTTTACTGTCTGGGTAGGGGAATCACAGTTCACTCTCTGGGTATGGGAATCACAGTTTGCTGTCTGGGTCTGAGAATCACAGATTACTGTCTGGGAATGGGAATCACAGTGCACTGTCTGGGTATGGGAATCACAGTTTACTGTCTGGGTACGGGAATCACAGTTTACTGCCTGGGTACGGGAGTCATAGATTACTCTCTAGGTATGGGAATCACAGTTTACTGTCCGGGTATCGGAATCACAGTTCACTCTCTGGGTACGGGAATCACAGTTCACTGTCTGGGTCTGAGAATCACAGTTTACTGTCTGGGAATGGGAATCACAGTTCACTCTCTGGGTATGGGAATCACAGTTTACTGTCTGGGTAGGGGAATCACAGTTTACTGCCTGCGTACGGGAATCACAGTTTACTCTCTGGGTATGGGAATCACAGTTTACTGTCTGGGTATGGGAATCACAGTTTACTGTCTGGGTAGGGGAATCACAGTTTACTGCCTGGGTACGGGAATCACAGTTTACTCTCTGGGTATGGGAATCAAAGTTTACTCTCTGGGTATGGGAATCACAGTTTACTGTCTGGGTATGGGAATCATAGTTTACTGTCCGGGTATGGGAATCACAGTTTACTCTCTGGGTAATGGAATCATAGTTTACTGTCTGGGAATGGGAATCACAGTTCACTGTCTGGTTATGGGAATTACAGTTCACTCTCTGGGTCCGGGAATCACAGTTTACTGTCTGAGTCTGGGAATCACAGATTACTCTCTGGGTGTGGGAATTACAGTTTACTCTGGGTACGGGAATCACAGTTTACTCTCTAGGTATGGGTATCACAGTTTACTCTCTGGGTGCGGGAATCACAGTTCATTCTCTGGGTATGGGAATCACAGTTTACTCTCTGGGAATGGGAATCACAGTTCACTGTCTGGTTATGGGAATCACAGTTTACTGTCTGGGTACGGGAATCACAGTTTACTGTCTGGGTACGGGAATCACAGTTCACTGTCTGGGTCTGGGAATCACAGTTCACTCTCTGGGTATGGGAATCACAGATCACTGTCTGGGTATGGGAATCACAGTTTACTCTCTGGGCACGGGAATCACAATTCACTCCCTGGGTATGGGAATCACAGTTTACTGTCTGGGTATGGGAATCACAGTTCTCTGTCTGGGTAGTGGAATCACAGTTTACTGCCTGGGTACCGGAATCACAGTTTACTCTCTGGGTATGGGAATCACAGTTTACTCTCTGGGTATGGTAATCACAGTTTACTGTCTGGGTATGGGAATCAAAGTTTACTGTCCGGGTATGGGAATCACAGTTTACTGTCTGGGTATGGGAATCACAGTTTACTGTCTGGTTCTTGGAATCACAGTTTACTCTCTGGGTATGGGAATCACAGTTTACTGTCTGGGTGTGGGAAACACAGTTTACTCTCTGGGTACGGGAATCACAGTTCACTGTCTGGGTCTGAGAATCACAGTTTACTGTCTGGAATGGGAATCACAGTTTGCTCTCCAGGTATGGGAATCACAGTTTACTCTCTGGGTGCGGGAATCACAGTTCATTCTCTGGGTATGGGAATCATAGTTTACTCTCTGGGAATGGGAATGACAGTTCACTGTCTGGTTATGGGAATTACAGTTTACTATCTGGGTATGGGAATCACAGTTTACTGTCTGGGTATGGGAATCACAGTTTACTCTCTGGGAATGGGAATCACAGTTCACTGTCTGGTTATGGGAATTACAGTTTACTCTCTGGGTATGGGAATCACAGTTTACTGTCTGGGTCTGGGAATCACAGTTTACTGTATGGGTTTGGGAATCACAGTTTACTCTCTGGGTAATGGAATCATAGTTTACTGTCTGGGAATGGGAATCACAGTTCACTGTCTGGTTATGGGAATTACAGTTTACTCTCTGGGTACGGGAATCACAGTTCACTGTCTGAGTCTGGGAATCACAGATTACTCTCTGGGTGTGGGAATTACAGTTTACTCTGGGTACGGGAATCACAGTTTACTGTCCGGGTTTCGGAATCACAGTTTACTGTCTGGGTACGGGAATCACAATTTACTGTCTGGGTACAGGAATTACAGTTTACTGTCTGGGTATGGGAATCACAGTTTACTGTCCGGGTTTCGGAATCACAGTTTACTGTCTGGGTACGGGAATCACAGTTTACTGTCTGGGTACGGGAATCACAGTTTACTGTCTGGGAATGGGAATCACAGTTCACTGTCTGGGTATGGGAATTACAGTTTACTGTCTGTGTACAGGAATCACAGTTTACTCTCTGGGTACGGGAATCAGTTTACTGTCCGGGTATGGGAATCACAGTTTACTGTCCGGGTTTCGGAATCACAGTTTACTGTCTGGGTACGGGAATCACAGTTTACTGTTTGGGTACGGGAATCACAGTTTACTGTCCGGGTTTCGGAATCACAGTTTGCTGTCTGGGAATGGGAATCACAGTTTACAGTCCGGGTATCAGAATCACAGTTTACTGTCTGGGTACGGGAATCATTGTTTGCTGTTTGGGTGCGGGAATCACAGTTTACTGTCCGGGTTACGGAATCACAGTTTACTGTCTGGGTATGGGAATCACAGTTTACTCTCTGGGAATGGGAATCACAGTTCACTGTCTGGTTATGGGAATTACAGTTTACTCTCTGAGTATGGGAACCACAGTTTACTGTCTGGGTATGCGAATCACAGTTTACTGCCTGGGTACGGGAATCACAGTTTACTCTCTTGGTATGGGAATCACAGTTTACTGTCCGGGTATCGGAATCACAGTTCACTCTCTGTGTACGGGAATGACAGTTCACTGTCTGGGTCTGAGAATCACAGTTTACTGTCTGGGAATGGGAATCACAGTTTACTCTCCAGGTATGGGAATCACAGTTTACTCTCTGGGTGCGGGAATCACAGTTCATTCTCTGGGTATGGGAATCACAGTTTACTCTCTGGGAATGGGAATCACAGTTCACTGTCTGGTTATGGGAATTACAGTTTACTCTCTGGGTATGGGAATCACAGTTTACTGTCTGGGTATGGGAATCACAGTTTACTCTCTGGGAATGGGAAGCACAGTTCACTGTCTGGTTATGGGAATTACAGTTTACTCTCTGGGTTTGGGAATCACAGTTTACTGTCTGGGTATGGGAATCACAGTTTACTGTCTGGGTAGGGGAATCACAGTTCACTCTCTGGGTATGGGAATCACAGTTTGCTGTCTGGGTCTGAGAATCACAGATTACTGTCTGGGAATGGGAATCACAGTGCACTGTCTGGGTATGGGAATCACAGTTTACTGTCTGGGTACGGGAATCACAGTTTACTGCCTGGGTACGGGAATCATAGATTACTCTCTTGGTATGGGAATCACAGTTTACTGTCCGGGTATCGGAATCACAGTTTACTCTCTGGGTACGGGAATCACAGTTCACTGTCTGGTTATGGGAATCACAGTTTACTGTCTGGGTACGGGAATCACAGTTTACTGTCTGGGTACGGGAATCACAGTTCACTGTCTGGGTCTGGGAATCACAGTTCACTCTCTGGGTATGGGAATCACAGATCACTGTCTGGGTATGGGAATCACAGTTTACTCTCTGGGCACGGGAATCACAATTCACTCCCTGGGTATGGGAATCACAGTTTACTGTCTGGGTATGGGAATCACAGTTCTCTGTCTGGGTAGTGGAATCACAGTTTACTGCCTGGGTACCGGAATCACAGTTTACTCTCTGGGTATGGGAATCACAGTTTACTCTCTGGGTATGGTAATCACAGTTTACTGTCTGGGTATGGGAATCAAAGTTTACTGTCCGGGTATGGGAATCACAGTTTACTGTCTGGGTATGGGAATCACAGTTTACTGTCTGGTTCTTGGAATCACAGTTTACTCTCTGGGTATGGGAATCACAGTTTACTGCCTGGGTATGGGAATCACAGTTTACTGTCCGGGTATGGGAATCACAGTTTACTCTCTGGGTATGGGAATCACAGTTTACTGTCCGGGTATCGGAATCACAGTTCACTCTCTGGGTCCGGGAATCACAGTTTACTGTCTGGGTTTGGGAATCACAGTTTACTCTCTGGGTTTGGGAATCACAGTTTACTCTCTGGGTAATGGAATCATAGTTTACTGTCTGGGAATGGGAATCACAGTTCACTGTCTGGTTATGGGAATTACAGTTTACTGTCTGGGTACGGGAATCACAGTTCACTGTCTGAGTCTGGGAATCACAGATTACTCTCTGGGTGTGGGAATCACAGTTCACTGTCTGGGTATGGGAATCACAGTTTACTCTCTGGGAATAGGAATCACAGTTTACTGTCAGGGTGTGGGAAACACAGTTTACTCTCTGGGTACGGGAATCACAGTTCACTGTCTGGGTCTGAGAATCACAGTTTACTGTCTGGAATGGGAATCACAGTTTGCTCTCCAGGTATGGGAATCACAGTTTACTCTCTGGGTGCGGGAATCACAGTTCATTCTCTGGGTATGGGAATCATAGTTTACTCTCTGGGAATGGGAATGACAGTTCACTGTCTGGTTATGGGAATTACAGTTTACTCTCTGGGTATGGGAATCACAGTTTACTGTCTGGGTATGGGAATCACAGTTTACTCTCTGGGAATGGGAATCACTGTTCACTGTCTGGTTATGGGAATTACAGTTTACTCTCTGGGTATGGGAATCACAGTTTACTGTCTGGGTCTGGGAATCACAGTTTACTGTATGGGTTTGGGAATCACAGTTTACTCTCTGGGTAATGGAATCATAGTTTACTGTCTGGGAATGGGAATCACAGTTCACTGTCTGGTTATGGGAATTACAGTTTACTCTCTGGGTACGGGAATCACAGTTCACTGTCTGAGTCTGGGAATCACAGATTACTCTCTGGGTGTGGGAATTACAGTTTACTCTGGGTACGGGAATCACAGTTTACTCTCTAGGTATGGGTATCACAGTTTACTCTCTGGGTGCGGGAATCACAGTTCATTCTCTGGGTATGGGAATCACAGTTTACTGTCCGGGTTTCGGAATCACAGTTTACTGTCTGGGTACGGGAATCACAATTTACTGTCTGGGTACAGGAATTACAGTTTACTGTCTGGGTATGGGAATCACAGTTTACTGTCCGGGTTTCGGAATCACAGTTTACTGTTTGGGTACGGGAATCACAGTTTACTGTCTGGGTACGGGAATCACAGTTTACTGTCTGGGAATGGGAATCACAGTTCACTGTCTGGGTCTGAGAATCACAGTTTACTGTCTGGGAATGGGAATCACAGTTCACTCTCTGGGTATGGGAATCACAGTTTACTGTCTGGGTAGGGGAATCACAGTTTACTGCCTGCGTACGGGAATCACAGTTTACTCTCTGGGTATGGGAATCACAGTTTACTGTCTGGGTATGGGAATCACAGTTTACTGTCTGGGTAGGGGAATCACAGTTTACTGCCTGGGTACGGGAATCACAGTTTACTCTCTGGGTATGGGAATCAAAGTTTACTCTCTGGGTATGGGAATCACAGTTTACTGTCTGGGTATGGGAATCATAGTTTACTGTCCGGGTATGGGAATCACAGTTTACTCTCTGGGTAATGGAATCATAGTTTACTGTCTGGGAATGGGAATCACAGTTCACTGTCTGGTTATGGGAATTACAGTTTACTCTCTGGGTACGGGAATCACAGTTCACTGTCTGAGTCTGGGAATCACAGATTACTCTCTGGGTGTGGGAATTACAGTTTACTCTGGGTACGGGAATCACAGTTTACTCTCTAGGTATGGGTATCACAGTTTACTCTCTGGGTGCGGGAATCACAGTTCATTCTCTGGGTATGGGAATCACAGTTTACTCTCTGGGAATGGGAATCACAGTTCACTGTCTGGTTATGGGAATCACAGTTTACTGTCTGGGTACGGGAATCACAGTTTACTGTCTGGGTACGGGAATCACAGTTCACTGTCTGGGTCTGGGAATCACAGTTCACTCTCTGGGTATGGGAATCACAGATCACTGTCTGGGTATGGGAATCACAGTTTACTCTCTGGGCACGGGAATCACAATTCACTCCCTGGGTATGGGAATCACAGTTTACTGTCTGGGTATGGGAATCACAGTTTTCTGTCTGGGTAGTGGATTCACAGTTTACTGCCTGGGTACCGGAATCACAGTTTACTCTCTGGGTATGGGAATCACAGTTTACTCTCTGGGTATGGTAATCACAGTTTACTGTCTGGGTATGGGAATCAAAGTTTACTGTCGGGGTATGGGAATCACAGTTTACTGTCTGGGTATGGGAATCACAGTTTACTGTCTGGTTCTTGGAATCACAGTTTACTCTCTGGGTATGGGAATCACAGTTTACTGCCTGGGTATGGGAATCACAGTTTACTGTCCGGGTATGGGAATCACAGTTTACTCTCTGGGTATGGGAATCACAGTTTACTGTCCGGGTATCGGAATCACAGTTCACTCTCTGGGTCCGGGAATCACAGTTCACTGTCTGGGTCTGGGAATCACAGTTTACTGTCTGGGTTTGGGAATCACAGTTTACTCTCTGGGTAATGGAATCATAGTTTACTGTCTGGGAATGGGAATCACAGTTCACTGTCTGGTTATGGGAATTACAGTTTACTGTCTGGGTACGGGAATCACAGTTCACTGTCTGAGTCTGGGAATCACAGATTACTCTCTGGGTGTGGGAATTACAGTTTACTCTGGGTACGGGAATCACAGTTCACTGTCTGTGTCTGGGAATCACAGTTCACTCTCTGGGTACGGGAATCACAGATCACTGTCTGGGTATGGGAATCAAAGTTCACTCTCTGGGCACGGGAATCACAGTTCACTCCCTGGGTACGGGAATCACAGTTTACTCTCTGGGAATGGGAATCACAGTTCACTCTCTCTGTATGGGAATTACAGTTTACTGTCCGGGTATGGTAATCACAGTTTACTGTCTGGGTATCGGAATCACAGTTCACTCTCTTGGTATGGGAATCACAGTTCACTGTCTGGGTATGGGAATCACAGTTTACTCTCTGGGAATAGGAATCACAGTTTACTGTCAGGGTGTGGGAAACACAGTTTACTCTCTGGGTTCGGGAATCACAGTTCACTGTCTGGGTCTGAGAATCACAGTTTACTGTCTGGAATGGGAATCACAGTTTGCTCTCCAGGTATGGGAATCACAGTTTACTCTCTGGGTGCGGGAATCACAGTTCATTCTCTGGGTATGGGAATCATAGTTTACTCTCTGGGAATGGGAATGACAGTTCACTGTCTGGTTATGGGAATTACAGTTTACTCTCTGGGTATGGGAATCACAGTTTACTGTCTGGGTATGGGAATCACAGTTTACTCTCTGGGAATGGGAATCACAGTTCACTGTCTGGTTATGGGAATTACAGTTTACTCTCTGGGTATGGGAATCACAGTTTACTGTCTGGGTCTGGGAATCACAGTTTACTGTATGGGTTTGGGAATCACAGTTTACTCTCTGGGTAATGGAATCATAGTTTACTGTCTGGGAATGGGAATCACAGTTCACTGTCTGGTTATGGGAATTACAGTTTACTCTCTGGGTACGGGAATCACAGTTCACTGTCTGAGTCTGGGAATCACAGATTACTCTCTGGGTGTGGGAATTACAGTTTACTCTGGGTACGGGAATCACAGTTTACTCTCTAGGTATGGGTATCACAGTTTACTCTCTGGGTGCGGGAATCACAGTTCATTCTCTGGGTATGGGAATCACAGTTTACTGTCCGGGTTTCGGAATCACAGTTTACTGTCTGGGTACGGGAATCACAATTTACTGTCTGGGTACAGGAATTACAGTTTACTGTCTGGGTATGGGAATCACAGTTTACTGTCCGGGTTTCGGAATCACAGTTTACTGTCTGGGTACGGGAATCACAGTTTACTGTCTGGGAATGGGAATCACAGTTCACTGTCTGGGTATGGGAATTACAGTTTACTGTCTGTGTACAGGAATCACAGTTTACTCTCTGGGTACGGGAATCAGTTTACTGTCCGGGTATGGGAATCACAGTTTACTGTCCGGGTTTCGGAATCACAGTTTACTGTCTGGGTACGGGAATCACAGTTTACTGTTTGGGTACGGGAATCACAGTTTACTGTCCGGGTTTCGGAATCACAGTTTACTGTCTGGGAATGGGAATCACAGTTTACAGTCCGGGTATCAGAATCACAGTTTACTGTCTGGGTACGGGAATCATTGTTTGCTGTTTGGGTACGGGAATCACAGTTTACTGTCCGGGTTACGGAATCACAGTTTACTGTCTGGGTATGGGAATCACAGTTTACTCTCTGGGTGCGGGAATCACAGTTCATTCTCTTGGTATGGGAATCACAGTTTACTCTCTGGGAATGGGAATCACAGTTCACTGTCTGGTTATGGGAATTACAGTTTACTCTCTGAGTATGGGAACCACAGTTTACTGTCTGGGTATGCGAATCACAGTTTACTGCCTGGGTACGGGAATCACAGTTTACTCTCTTGGTATGGGAATCACAGTTTACTGTCCGGGTATCGGAATCACAGTTCACTCTCTGTGTACGGGAATCACAGTTCACTGTCTGGGTCTGAGAATCACAGTTTACTGTCTGGGAATGGGAATCACAGTTTACTCTCCAGGTATGGGAATCACAGTTTACTCTCTGGGTGCGGGAATCACAGTTCATTCTCTGGGTATGGGAATCACAGTTTACTCTCTGGGAATGGGAATCACAGTTCACTGTCTGGTTATGGGAATTACAGTTTACTCTCTGGGTATGGGAATCACAGTTTACTGTCTGGGTATGGGAATCACAGTTTACTCTCTGGGAATGGGAAGCACAGTTCACTGTCTGGTTATGGGAATTACAGTTTACTCTCTGGGTTTGGGAATCACAGTTTACTGTCTGGGTATGGGAATCACAGTTTACTGTCTGGGTAGGGGAATCACAGTTCACTCTCTGGGTATGGGAATCACAGTTTGCGGTCTGGGTCTGAGAATCACAGATTACTGTCTGGGAATGGGAATCACAGTGCACTGTCTGGGTATGGGAATCACAGTTTACTGTCTGGGTACGGGAATCACAGTTTACTGCCTGGGTACGGGAATCATAGATTACTCTCTAGGTATGGGAATCACAGTTTACTGTCCGGGTATCGGAATCACAGTTCACTCTCTGGGTACGGGAATCACAGTTCACTGTCTGGGTCTGAGAATCACAGTTTACTGTCTGGGAATGGGAATCACAGTTCACTCTCTGGGTATGGGAATCACAGTTTACTGTCTGGGTAGGGGAATCACAGTTTACTGCCTGCGTACGGGAATCACAGTTTACTCTCTGGGTATGGGAATCACAGTTTACTGTCTGGGTATGGGAATCACAGTTTACTGTCTGGGTAGGGGAATCACAGTTTACTGCCTGGGTACGGGAATCACAGTTTACTCTCTGGGTATGGGAATCAAAGTTTACTCTCTGGGTATGGGAATCACAGTTTACTGTCTGGGTATGGGAATCATAGTTTACTGTCCGGGTATGGGAATCACAGTTTACTCTCTGGGTATGGGAATCACAGTTTACTGTCTGGGAATGGGAATCACAGTTCACTGTCGTTTATGGGAATTACAGTTTACTCTCTGGGTATGGGAATCACAGTTTACTGTCTGGGTATGGGAATCACAGTTTACTCTCTGGGAATGGGAATCACAGTTTACTGTCTGGGTATGGGAATCACAGTTTACTGTCTGGGTAGGGGAATCACAGTTCACTCTCTGGGTATGGGAATCACAGTTTGCTGTCTGGGTCTGAGAATCACAGTTTACTGTCTGGGAATGGGAATCACAGTGCACTGTATGGGTATGGGAATCACAGTTTACTGTCTGGGTACGGGAATCACAGTTTACTGCCTGGGCACGGGAATCATAGATTACTGTCTAGGTATGGGAATCACAGTTTACTGTCCGGGTATCGGAATCACAGTTCACTCTCTGGGTACGGGAATCACAGTTCACTGTCTGGGTCTGAGAATCACAGTTTACTGTCTGGGAATGGGAATCACAGTTCACTCTCTGGGTATGGGAATCACAGTTTACTGTCTGGGTAGGGGAATCACAGTTTACTGCCGGCGTACGGGAATCACAGTTTACTCTCTGGGTATGGGAATCACAGTTTACTGTCTGGGTATGGGAATCACAGTTTACTGTCTGGGTAGGGGAATCACAGTTTACTGCCTGGGTACGGGAATCACAGTTTACTCTCTGGGTATGGGAATCAAAGTTTACTCTCTGGGTATGGGAATCACAGTTTACTGTCTGGGTATGGGAATCACAGTTTACTGTCCGGGTATGGGAATCACAGTTTACTGTCTGGGTATGGGAATCACAGTTTACTGTCTGGTTATGGGAATCACAGTTTACTCTCTGGGTATGGGAATCACAGTTTACTCTCTGGGTATGGGAATCACAGTTTACTGTCCGGGTTTCGGAATCACAGTTTACTGTCTGGGTACGGGAATCACAATTTACTGTCTGGGTACAGGAATTACAGTTTACTGTCTGGGTATGGGAATCACAGTTTACTGTCCGGGTTTCGGAATCACAGTTTACTGTCTGGGTACGGGAATCACAGTTTACTGTCTGGGAATGGGAATCACAGTTCACTGTCTGGGTATGGGAATTACAGTTTACTGTCTGTGTACAGGAATCACAGTTTACTCTCTGGGTACGGGAATCAGTTTACTGTCCGGGTATGGGAATCACAGTTTACTGTCCGGGTTTCGGAATCACAGTTTACTGTCTGGGTACGGGAATCACAGTTTACTGTTTGGGTACGGGAATCACAGTTTACTGTCCGGGTTTCGGAATCACAGTTTACTGTCTGGGAATGGGAATCACAGTTTACAGTCCGGGTATCAGAATCACAGTTTACTGTCTGGGTACGGGAATCATTGTTTGCTGTTTGGGTACGGGAATCACAGTTTACTGTCCGGGTTACGGAATCACAGTTTACTGTCTGGGTATGGGAATCACAGTTTACTCTCTGGGTGCGGGAATCACAGTTCATTCTCTTGGTATGGGAATCACAGTTTACTCTCTGGGAATGGGAATCACAGTTCACTGTCTGGTTATGGGAATTACAGTTTACTCTCTGAGTATGGGAACCACAGTTTACTGTCTGGGTATGCGAATCACAGTTTACTGCCTGGGTACGGGAATCACAGTTTACTCTCTTGGTATGGGAATCACAGTTTACTGTCCGGGTATCGGAATCACAGTTCACTCTCTGTGTACGGGAATCACAGTTCACTGTCTGGGTCTGAGAATCACAGTTTACTGTCTGGGAATGGGAATCACAGTTTACTCTCCAGGTATGGGAATCACAGTTTACTCTCTGGGTGCGGGAATCACAGTTCATTCTCTGGGTATGGGAATCACAGTTTACTCTCTGGGAATGGGAATCACAGTTCACTGTCTGGTTATGGGAATTACAGTTTACTCTCTGGGTATGGGAATCACAGTTTACTGTCTGGGTATGGGAATCACAGTTTACTCTCTGGGAATGGGAAGCACAGTTCACTGTCTGGTTATGGGAATTACAGTTTACTCTCTGGGTTTGGGAATCACAGTTTACTGTCTGGGTATGGGAATCACAGTTTACTGTCTGGGTAGGGGAATCACAGTTCACTCTCTGGGTATGGGAATCACAGTTTGCGGTCTGGGTCTGAGAATCACAGATTACTGTCTGGGAATGGGAATCACAGTGCACTGTCTGGGTATGGGAATCACAGTTTACTGTCTGGGTACGGGAATCACAGTTTACTGCCTGGGTACGGGAATCATAGATTACTCTCTAGGTATGGGAATCACAGTTTACTGTCCGGGTATCGGAATCACAGTTCACTCTCTGGGTACGGGAATCACAGTTCACTGTCTGGGTCTGAGAATCACAGTTTACTGTCTGGGAATGGGAATCACAGTTCACTCTCTGGGTATGGGAATCACAGTTTACTGTCTGGGTAGGGGAATCACAGTTTACTGCCTGCGTACGGGAATCACAGTTTACTCTCTGGGTATGGGAATCACAGTTTACTGTCTGGGTATGGGAATCACAGTTTACTGTCTGGGTAGGGGAATCACAGTTTACTGCCTGGGTACGGGAATCACAGTTTACTCTCTGGGTATGGGAATCAAAGTTTACTCTCTGGGTATGGGAATCACAGTTTACTGTCTGGGTATGGGAATCATAGTTTACTGTCCGGGTATGGGAATCACAGTTTACTCTCTGGGTATGGGAATCACAGTTTACTGTCTGGGAATGGGAATCACAGTTCACTGTCGTTTATGGGAATTACAGTTTACTCTCTGGGTATGGGAATCACAGTTTACTGTCTGGGTATGGGAATCACAGTTTACTCTCTGGGAATGGGAATCACAGTTTACTGTCTGGGTATGGGAATCACAGTTTACTGTCTGGGTAGGGGAATCACAGTTCACTCTCTGGGTATGGGAATCACAGTTTGCTGTCTGGGTCTGAGAATCACAGTTTACTGTCTGGGAATGGGAATCACAGTGCACTGTATGGGTATGGGAATCACAGTTTACTGTCTGGGTACGGGAATCACAGTTTACTGCCTGGGCACGGGAATCATAGATTACTGTCTAGGTATGGGAATCACAGTTTACTGTCCGGGTATCGGAATCACAGTTCACTCTCTGGGTACGGGAATCACAGTTCACTGTCTGGGTCTGAGAATCACAGTTTACTGTCTGGGAATGGGAATCACAGTTCACTCTCTGGGTATGGGAATCACAGTTTACTGTCTGGGTAGGGGAATCACAGTTTACTGCCGGCGTACGGGAATCACAGTTTACTCTCTGGGTATGGGAATCACAGTTTACTGTCTGGGTATGGGAATCACAGTTTACTGTCTGGGTAGGGGAATCACAGTTTACTGCCTGGGTACGGGAATCACAGTTTACTCTCTGGGTATGGGAATCAAAGTTTACTCTCTGGGTATGGGAATCACAGTTTACTGTCTGGGTATGGGAATCACAGTTTACTGTCCGGGTATGGGAATCACAGTTTACTGTCTGGGTATGGGAATCACAGTTTACTGTCTGGTTATGGGAATCACAGTTTACTCTCTGGGTATGGGAATCACAGTTTACTCTCTGGGTATGGGAATCACAGTTTACTGTCCGGGTATCGGAATCACAGTTCACTCTCTGGGTCCGGGAATCACAGTTCACTGTCTGGGTCCGGGAATCACAGTTTACTGTATGGGTTTGGGAATCACAGTTTACTCTCTGGGTAATGGAATCATAGTTTACTGTCTGGGAATGGGAATCACAGTTCACTGTCTGGTTATGGGAATTACAGTTTATTCTCTGGGTACGGGAATCACAGTTCACTGTCTGAGTCTGGGAATCACAGATTACTCTCTGGGTGTGGGAATTACAGTTTACTCTGGGTATGGGAATCACAGTTTACTCTCTAGGTATGGGTATCACAGTTTACTCTCTGGGTGCGGGAATCACAGTTCATTCTCTGGGTATGGGAATCACAGTTTACTCTCTGGGTATGGGAATCAAAGTTTACTGTCCGGGTACGGGAATCACAGTTTACTGTCTGGGTACGGGAATCACAGTTCACTGTCTGGGTCTGGGAATCACAGTTCACTCTCTGGGTATGGGAATCACAGATCACTGTCTGGGTATGGGAATCACAGTTTACTCTCTGGGCACGGGAATCACAGTTCACTCCCTGGGTATGGGAATCACAGTTTACTGTCTGGGTATGGGAATCACAGTGCACTGTCTGGGTATGGGAATCACAGTTTACTGTCTGGGTACGGGAATCACAGTTTACTGCCTGGGTACGGGAATCATAGATTACTCTCTAGGTATGGGAATCACAGTTTACTGTCCGGGTATCGGAATCACAGTTCACTCTCTGGGTACGGGAATCACAGTTCACTGTCTGGGTCTGAGAATCACAGTTTACTGTCTGGGAATGGGAATCACAGTTCACTCTCTGGGTATGGGAATCACAGTTTACTGTCTGGGTAGGGGAATCACAGTTTACTGCCTGCGTACGGGAATCACAGTTTACTCTCTGGGTATGGGAATCACAGTTTACTGTCTGGGTATGGGAATCACAGTTTACTGTCTGGGTAGGGGAATCACAGTTTACTGCCTGGGTACGGGAATCACAGTTTACTCTCTGGGTATGGGAATCAAAGTTTACTCTCTGGGTATGGGAATCACAGTTTACTGTCTGGGTATGGGAATCATAGTTTACTGTCCGGGTATGGGAATCACAGTTTACTCTCTGGGTATGGGAATCACAGTTTACTGTCTGGGAATGGGAATCACAGTTCACTGTCTGGTTATGGGAATTACAGTTTACTCTCTGGGTATGGGAATCACAGTTTACTGTCTGGGTATGGGAATCACAGTTTACTCTCTGGGAATGGGAATCACAGTTCACTGTCTGGTTATGGGAATTACAGTTTACTCTCTGGGTATGGGAATCACAGTTTACTGTCTGGGTATGGGAATCACAGTTTACTGTCTGGGTAGGGGAATCACAGTTCACTCTCTGGGTATGGGAATCACAGTTTGCTGTCTGGGTCTGAGAATCACAGTTTACTGTCTGGGAATGGGAATCACAGTGCACTGTATGGGTATGGGAATCACAGTTTACTGTCTGGGTACGGGAATCACAGTTTACTGCCTGGGCACGGGAATCATAGATTACTGTCTAGGTATGGGAATCACAGTTTACTGTCCGGGTATCGGAATCACAGTTCACTCTCTGGGTACGGGAATCACAGTTCACTGTCTGGGTCTGAGAATCACAGTTTACTGTCTGGGAATGGGAATCACAGTTCACTCTCTGGGTATGGGAATCACAGTTTACTGTCTGGGTAGGGGAATCACAGTTTACTGCCTGCGTACGGGAATCACAGTTTACTCTCTGGGTATGGGAATCACAGTTTACTGTCTGGGTATGGGAATCACAGTTTACTGTCTGGGTAGGGGAATCACAGTTTACTGCCTGGGTACGGGAATCACAGTTTACTCTCTGGGTATGGGAATCAAAGTTTACTCTCTGGGTATGGGAATCACAGTTTACTGTCTGGGTATGGGAATCACAGTTTACTGTCCGGGTATGGGAATCACAGTTTACTGTCTGGGTATGGGAATCACAGTTTACTGTCTGGTTATGGGAATCACAGTTTACTCTCTGGGTATGGGAATCACAGTTTACTCTCTGGGTATGGGAATCACAGTTTACTGTCCGGGTATCGGAATCATAGTTCACTCTCTGGGTCCGGGAATCACAGTTCACTGTCTGGGTCCGGGAATCACAGTTTACTGTCTGGGTTTGGGAATCACAGTTTACTCTCTGGGTAATGGAATCATAGTTTACTGTCTGGGAATGGGAATCACAGTTCACTGTCTGGTTATGGGAATTACAGTTTATTCTCTGGGTACGGGAATGACAGTTCACTGTCTGAGTCTGGGAATCACAGATTACTCTCTGGGTGTGGGAATTACAGTTTACTCTGGGTACGGGAATCACAGTTTACTCTCTAGGTATGGGTATCACAGTTTACTCTCTGGGTGCGGGAATCACAGTTCATTCTCTGGGTATGGGAATCACAGTTTACTCTCTGGGTATGGGAATCAAAGTTTACTGTCCGGGTACGGGAATCACAGTTTACTGTCTGGGTACGGGAATCACAGTTCACTGTCTGGGTCTGGGAATCACAGTTCACTCTCTGGGTATGGGAATCACAGATCACTGTCTGGGTATGGGAATCACAGTTTACTCTCTGGGCACGGGAATCACAGTTCACTCCCTGGGTATGGGAATCACAGTTTACTGTCTGGGTATGGGAATCACAGTTTTCTGTCTAGGTAGTGGAATCACAGTTTACTGCCTGGGTACCGGAATCACAGTTTACTCTCTGGGTATGGGAATCACAGTTTACTCTCTGGGTATGGTAATCACAGTTTACTGTCTGGGTATGGGAATCAAAGTTTACTGTCCGGGTATGGGAATCACAGTTTACTGTCTGGGTATGGGAATCACAGTTTACTGTCTGGTTCTTGGAATCACAGTTTACTCTCTGGGTATGGGAATCACAGTTTACTGCCTGGGTATGGGAATCACAGTTTACTGTCCGGGTATGGGAATCACAGTTTACTCTCTGGGTATGGGAATCACAGTTTACTGTCCGGGTATCGGAATCACAGATCACTCTCTGGGTCCGGGAATCACTGTTCACTGTCTGAGTCTGGGAATCACAGTTTACTGTCTGGGTTTGGGAATCACAGTTTACTCTCTGGGTAATGGAATCATAGTTTACTGACTGGGAATGGGAATCACAGTTCACTGTCTGGTTATGGGAATTACAGTTTACTGTCTGGGTACAGGAATCACAGTTCACTGTCTGAGTCTGGGAATCACAGATTACTCTCTGGGTGTGGGAATTACAGTTTACTCTGGGTACGGGAATCACAGTTCACTGTCTGGGTCTGGGAATCACAGTTCACTCTCTGGGTACGGGAATCACAGATCACTGTCTGGGTATGGGAATCACAGTTCACTCTCTGGGCACGGGAATCACAGTTCACTCCCTGGGTACGGGAATCACAGTTTACTCTCTGGGAATGGGAATCACAGTTCACTCTCTCTGTATGGGAATTACAGTTTACTGTCTGGGTATGGGAATCACAGTTCACTCTCTGGGTACGGGAATCACAGTTTACTCTCTGGGAATGGGAATCACAGTTTTCTCTCTGGGTACAGGAATCACAGTTTACGGTCCGGGAATCGGAATCACAGCTTACTGTCTTGGTATGGGATTCACAGTTCACTCTCTGGGTATGGGAATCACAGTTTACTGTCCGGGTATGGTAATCACAGTTTACTGTCTGGGTATCGGAATCACAGTTCACTCTCTTGGTATGGGAATCACAGTTCACTGTCTGGGTATGGGAATCACAGTTTACTCTCTGGGAATAGGAATCACAGTTTACTGTCTGGGTGTGGGAAACACAGTTTACTCTCTGGGTACGGGAATCACAGTTCACTGTCTGGGTCTGAGAATCACAGTTTACTGTCTGGAATGGGAATCACAGTTTGCTCTCCAGGTATGGGAATCACAGTTTACTCTCTGGGTGCGGGAATCACAGTTCATTCTCTGGGTATGGGAATCATAGTTTACTCTCTGGGAATGGGAATGACAGTTCACTGTCTGGTTATGGGAATTACAGTTTACTCTCTGGGTATGGGAATCACAGTTTACTGTCTGGGTATGGGAATCACAGTTTACTCTCTGGGAATGGGAATCACAGTTCACTGTCTGGTTATGGGAATTACAGTTTACTCTCTGGGTATGGGAATCACAGTTTACTGTCTGGGTCTGGGAATCACAGTTTACTGTATGGGTTTGGGAATCACAGTTTACTCTCTGGGTAATGGAATCATAGTTTACTGTCTGGGAATGGGAATCACAGTTCACTGTCTGGTTATGGGAATTACAGTTTACTCTCTGGGTACGGGAATCACAGTTCACTGTCTGAGTCTGGGAATCACAGATTACTCTCTGGGTGTGGGAATTACAGTTTACTCTGGGTACGGGAATCACAGTTTACTCTCTAGGTATGGGTATCACAGTTTACTCTCTGGGTGCGGGAATCACAGTTCATTCTCTGGGTATGGGAATCACAGTTTACTGTCCGGGTTTCGGTATTACAGATTACTGTCTGGGTATGGGAATCACAGTTTACTGTCCGGGTTTCGGAATCACAGTTTACTGTCTGGGTATGGGAATCACAGTTTACTGTCTGGGTACGGGAATCACAGTTTACAGTCTGGGAATGGGAATCACAGTTCACTGTCTGGGTATGGGAATTACAGTTTACTGTCTGTGTACAGGAATCACAGTTTACTCTCTGGGTACGGGAATCAGTTTACTGTCCGGGTATGGGAATCACAGTTTACTGTCCGGGTTTCGGAATCACAGTTTACTGTCTGGGTACGGGAATCACAGTTTACTGTTTGGGTACGGGAATCACAGTTTACTGTCCGGGTTTCGGAATCACAGTTTACTGTCTGGGAATGGGAATCACAGTTTACAGTCCGGGTATCAGAATCACAGTTTACTGTCTGGGTACGGGAATCATTGTTTGCTGTTTGGGTACGGGAATCACAGTTTACTGTCCGGGTTACGGAATCACAGTTTACTGTCTGGGTATGGGAATCACAGTTTACTCTCTGGGTGCGGGAATCACAGTTCATTCTCTTGGTATGGGAATCACAGTTTACTCTCTGGGAATGGGAATCACAGTTCACTGTCTGGTTATGGGAATTACAGTTTACTCTCTGAGTATGGGAACCACAGTTTACTGTCTGGGTATGCGAATCACAGTTTACTGCCTGGGTACGGGAATCACAGTTTACTCTCTTGGTATGGGAATCACAGTTTACTGTCCGGGTATCGGAATCACAGTTCACTCTCTGGGTACGGGAATCACAGTTCACTGTCTGGGTCTGAGAATCACAGTTTACTGTCTGGGAATGGGAATCACAGTTTACTCTCCAGGTATGGGAATCACAGTTTACTCGCTGGGTGCGGGAATCACAGTTCATTCTCTGGGTAAGGGAATCACAGTTTACTCTCTGGGAATGGGAATCACAGTTCACTGTCTGGTTATGGGAATTACAGCTTACTCTCTGGGTATGGGAATCACAGTTTACTGTCTGGGTATGGGAATCACAGTTTACTCTCTGGGAATGGGAAGCACAGTTCACTGTCTGGTTATGGGAATTACAGTTTACTCTCTGGGTTTGGGAATCACAGTTTACTGTCTGGGTATGGGAATCACAGTTTACTGTCTGGGTAGGGGAATCACAGTTCACTCTCTGGGTATGGGAATCACAGTTTGCTGTCTGGGTCTGAGAATCACAGATTACTGTCTGGGAATGGGAATCACAGTGCACTGTCTGGGTATGGGAATCACAGTTTACTGTCTGGGTACGGGAATCACAGTTTACTGCCTGGGTACGGGAATCATAGATTACTCTCTAGGTATGGGAATCACAGTTTACTGTCCGGGTATCGGAATCACAGTTCACTCTCTGGGTACGGGAATCACAGTTTACTGTCTGGGTATGGGAATCACAGTTTACTGTCCGGGTATGGGAATCACAGTTTACTGTCTGGGTATGGGAATCACAGTTTACTGTCTGGTTATGGGAATCACAGTTTACTCTCTGGGTATGGGAATCACAGTTTACTCTCTGGGTATGGGAATCACAGTTTACTGTCCGGGTATCGGAATCACAGTTCACTCTCTGGGTCCGGGAATCACAGTTCACTGTCTGGGTCCGGGAATCACAGTTTACTGTATGGGTTTGGGAATCACAGTTTACTCTCTGGGTAATGGAATCATAGTTTACTGTCTGGGAATGGGAATCACAGTTCACTGTCTGGTTATGGGAATTACAGTTTATTCTCTGGGTACGGGAATCACAGTTCACTGTCTGAGTCTGGGAATCACAGATTACTCTCTGGGTGTGGGAATTACAGTTTACTCTGGGTACGGGAATCACAGTTTACTCTCTAGGTATGGGTATCACAGTTTACTCTCTGGGTGCGGGAATCACAGTTCATTCTCTGGGTATGGGAATCACAGTTTACTCTCTGGGTATGGGAATCAAAGTTTACTGTCCGGGTACGGGAATCACAGTTTACTGTCTGGGTACGGGAATCACAGTTCACTGTCTGGGTCTGGGAATCACAGTTCACTCTCTGGGTATGGGAATCACAGATCACTGTCTGGGTATGGGAATCACAGTTTACTCTCTGGGCACGGGAATCACAGTTCACTCCCTGGGTATGGGAATCACAGTTTACTGTCTGGGTATGGGAATCACAGTTTTCTGTCTAGGTAGTGGAATCACAGTTTACTGCCTGGGTACCGGAATCACAGTTTACTCTCTGGGTATGGGAATCACAGTTTACTCTCTGGGTATGGTAATCACAGTTTACTGTCTGGGTATGGGAATCAAAGTTTACTGTCCGGGTATGGGACTCACAGTTTACTGTCTGGGTATGGGAATCACAGTTTACTGTCTGGTTCTTGGAATCACAGTTTACTCTCTGGGTATGGGAATCACAGTTTACTGCCTGGGTATGGGAATCACAGTTTACTGTCCGGGTATGGGAATCACAGTTTACTCTCTGGGTATGGGAATCACAGTTTACTGTCCGGGTATCGGAATCACAGATCACTCTCTGGGTCCGGGAATCACTGTTCACTGTCTGAGTCTGGGAATCACAGTTTACTGTCTGGGTTTGGGAATCACAGTTTACTCTCTGGGTAATGGAATCATAGTTTACTGTCTGGGAATGGGAATCACAGTTCACTGTCTGGTTATGGGAATTACAGTTTACTGTCTGGGTACGGGAATCACAGTTCACTGTCTGAGTCTGGGAATCACAGATTACTCTCTGGGTGTGGGAATTACAGTTTACTCTGGGTACGGGAATCACAGTTCACTGTCTGGGTCTGGGAATCACAGTTCACTCTCTGGGTACGGGAATCACAGATCACTGTCTGGGTATGGGAATCACAGTTCACTCTCTGGGCACGGGAATCACAGTTCACTCCCTGGGTACGGGAATCACAGTTTACTCTCTGGGAATGGGAATCACAGTTCACTCTCTCTGTATGGGAATTACAGTTTACTGTCTGGGTATGGGAATCACAGTTCACTCTCTGGGTACGGGAATCACAGTTTACTCTCTGGGAATGGGAATCACAGTTTTCTCTCTGGGTACAGGAATCACAGTTTACGGTCCGGGAATCGGAATCACAGCTTACTGTCTTGGTATGGGATTCACAGTTCACTCTCTGGGTATGGGAATCACAGTTTACTGTCCGGGTATGGTAATCACAGTTTACTGTCTGGGTATCGGAATCACAGTTCACTCTCTTGGTATGGGAATCACAGTTCACTGTCTGGGTATGGGAATCACAGTTTACTCTCTGGGAATAGGAATCACAGTTTACTGTCTGGGTGTGGGAAACACAGTTTACTCTCTGGGTACGGGAATCACAGTTCACTGTCTGGGTCTGAGAATCACAGTTTACTGTCTGGAATGGGAATCACAGTTTGCTCTCCAGGTATGGGAATCACAGTTTACTCTCTGGGTGCGGGAATCACAGTTCATTCTCTGGGTATGGGAATCATAGTTTACTCTCTGGGAATGGGAATGACAGTTCACTGTCTGGTTATGGGAATTACAGTTTACTCTCTGGGTATGGGAATCACAGTTTACTGTCTGGGTATGGGAATCACAGTTTACTCTCTGGGAATGGGAATCACAGTTCACTGTCTGGTTATGGGAATTACAGTTTACTCTCTGGGTATGGGAATCACAGTTTACTGTCTGGGTCTGGGAATCACAGTTTACTGTATGGGTTTGGGAATCACAGTTTACTCTCTGGGTAATGGAATCATAGTTTACTGTCTGGGAATGGGAATCACAGTTCACTGTCTGGTTATGGGAATTACAGTTTACTCTCTGGGTACGGGAATCACAGTTCACTGTCTGAGTCTGGGAATCACAGATTACTCTCTGGGTGTGGGAATTACAGTTTACTCTGGGTACGGGAATCACAGTTTACTCTCTAGGTATGGGTATCACAGTTTACTCTCTGGGTGCGGGAATCACAGTTCATTCTCTGGGTATGGGAATCACAGTTTACTGTCCGGGTTTCGGAATCACAGTTTACTGTCTGGGTACGGGAATCACAATTTACTGTCTGGGTACAGGAATTACAGTTTACTGTCTGGGTATGGGAATCACAGTTTACTGTCCGGGTTTCGGAATCACAGTTTACTGTCTGGGTACGGGAATCACAGTTTACTGTCTGGGTACGGGAATCACAGTTTACTGTCTGGGAATGGGAATCACAGTTCACTGTCTGGGTATGGGAATTACAGTTTACTGTCTGTGTACAGGAATCACAGTTTACTCTCTGGGTACGGGAATCAGTTTACTGTCCGGGTATGGGAATCACAGTTTACTGTCCGGGTTTCGGAATCACAGTTTACTGTCTGGGTACGGGAATCACAGTTTACTGTTTGGGTACGGGAATCACAGTTTACTGTCCGGGTTTCGGAATCACAGTTTACTGTCTGGGAATGGGAATCACAGTTTACAGTCCGGGTATCAGAATCACAGTTTACTGTCTGGGTACGGGAATCATTGTTTGCTGTTTGGGTACGGGAATCACAGTTTACTGTCCGGGTTACGGAATCACAGTTTACTGTCTGGGTATGGGAATCACAGTTTACTCTCTGGGTGCGGGAATCACAGTTCATTCTCTTGGTATGGGAATCACAGTTTACTCTCTGGGAATGGGAATCACAGTTCACTGTCTGGTTATGGGAATTACAGTTTACTCTCTGAGTATGGGAACCACAGTTTACTGTCTGGGTATGCGAATCACAGTTTACTGCCTGGGTACGGGAATCACAGTTTACTCTCTTGGTATGGGAATCACAGTTTACTGTCCGGGTATCGGAATCACAGTTCACTCTCTGGGTACGGGAATCACAGTTCACTGTCTGGGTCTGAGAATCACAGTTTACTGTCTGGGAATGGGAATCACAGTTTACTCTCCAGGTATGGGAATCACAGTTTACTGGCTGGGTGCGGGAATCACAGTTCATTCTCTGGGTAAGGGAATCACAGTTTACTCTCTGGGAATGGGAATCACAGTTCACTGTCTGGTTATGGGAATTACAGTTTACTCTCTGGGTATGGGAATCACAGTTTACTGTCTGGGTATGGGAATCACAGTTTACTCTCTGGGAATGGGAAGCACAGTTCACTGTCTGGTTATGGGAATTACAGTTTACTCTCTGGGTTTGGGAATCACAGTTTACTGTCTGGGTATGGGAATCACAGTTTACTGTCTGGGTAGGGGAATCACAGTTCACTCTCTGGGTATGGGAATCACAGTTTGCTGTCTGGGTCTGAGAATCACAGATTACTGTCTGGGAATGGGAATCACAGTGCACTGTCTGGGTATGGGAATCACAGTTTGCTGTCTGGGTACGGGAATCACAGTTTACTGCCTGGGTACGGGAATCATAGATTACTCTCTAGGTATGGGAATCACAGTTTACTGTCCGGGTATCGGAATCACAGTTCACTCTCTGTGTACGGGAATCACAGTTCACTGTCTGGGTCTGAGAATCACAGTTTACTGTCTGGGAATGGGAATCACAGTTCACTCTCTGGGTATGGGAATCACAGTTTACTGTCTGGGTATGGGAATCACAGTTTACTGTCTGGGTAGGGGAATCACAGTTTACTGCCTGGGTACGGGAATCACAGTTTACTCTCTGGGTATGGGAATCAAAGTTTACTCTCTGGGCATGGGAATCACAGTTTACTGTCTGGGTATGGGAATCATAGTTTACTGTCCGGGTATGGGAATCACAGTTTTCTCTCTGGGTATGGGAATCACAGTTTACTGTCTGGGAATGGGAATCACAGTTCACTGTCTGGTTATGGGAATTACAGTTTACTCTCTGGGTATGGGAATCACAGTTTACTGTCTGGGTATGGGAATCACAGTTTACTCTCTGGGAATGGGAATCACAGTTCACTGTCTGGTTATGGGAATTACAGTTTACTCTCTGGGTATGGGAATCACAGTTTACTGTCTGGGTATGGGAATCACAGTTTACTGTCTGGGTAGGGGAATCACAGTTCACTCTCTGGGTATGGGAATCACAGTTTGCTGTCTGGGTCTGAGAATCACAGTTTACTGTCTGGGAATGGGAATCACAGTGCACTGTATGGGTATGGGAATCACAGTTTACTGTCTGGGTACGGGAATCACAGTTTACTGCCTGGGTACGGGCATCATAGATTACTGTCTAGGTATGGGAATCACAGTTTACTGTCCGGGTATCGGAATCACAGTTCACTCTCTGGGTACGGGAATCACAGTTCACTGTCTGGGTCTGAGAATCACAGTTTACTGTCTGGGAATGGGAATCACAGTTCACTCTCTGGGTATGGGAATCTCAGTTTACTGTCTGGGTAGGGGAATCACAGTTTACTGCCTGCGTACGGGAATCACAGTTTACTCTCTGGGTATGGGAATCACAGTTTACTGTCTGGGTATGGGAATCACAGTTTACTGTCTGGGTAGGGGAATCACAGTTTACTGCCTGGGTACGGGAATCACAGTTTACTCTCTGGGTATGGGAATCAAAGTTTACTCTCTGGGTATGGGAATCACAGTTTACTGTCTGGGTATGGGAATCACAGTTTACTGTCCGGGTATGGGAATCACAGTTTACTGTCTGGGTATGGGAATCACAGTTTACTGTCTGGTTATGGGAATCACAGTTTACTCTCTGGGTATGGGAATCACAGTTTACTCTCTGGGTATGGGAATCACAGTTTACTGTCCGGGTATCGGAATCACAGTTCACTCTCTGGGTCCGTGAATCACAGTTCACTGTCTGGGTCCGGGAATCACAGTTTGCTGTATGGGTTTGGGAATCACAGTTTACTCTCTGGGTAATGGAATCATAGTTTACTGTCTGGGAATGGGAATCACAGTTCACTGTCTGGTTATGGGAATTACAGTTTACTCTCTGGGTACGGGAATCACAGTTCACTGTCTGAGCCTGGGAATCACAGATTACTCTCTGGGTGTGGGAATTACAGTTTACTCTGGGTACGGGAATCACAGTTTACTCTCTAGGTATGGGTATCACAGTTTACTCTCTGGGTGCGGGAATCACAGTTCATTCTCTGGGTATGGGAATCACAGTTTACTCTCTGGGAATGGGAATCACAGTTCACTGTCTGGTTATGGGAATTACAGTTTACTGTCTGGGTACGGGAATCACAGTTTACTGTCTGGGTACGGGAATCACAGTTCACTGTCTGGGTCTGGGAATCACAGTTCACTCTCTGGGTATGGGAATCACAGATCACTGTCTGGGTATGGGAATCACAGTTTACTCTCTGGGCACGGGAATCACAGTTCACTCCCTGGGTATGGGAATCACAGTTTACTGTCTGGGTATGGGAATCACAGTTTTCTGTCTGGGTAGTGGAATCACAGTTCACTGCCTGGGTACCGGAATCACAGTTTACTCTCTGGGTATGGGAATCACAGTTTACTCTCTGGGTATGGTAATCACAGTTTACTGTCCGGGTATGGGAATCACAGTTTACTGTCCGGGTTTCGGAATCACAGTTTACTGTCTGGGTACGGGAATCACAGTTTACTGTTTGGGTACGGGAATCACAGTTTACTGTCCGGGTTTCGGAATCACAGTTTACTGTCTGGGAATGGGAATCACAGTTTACAGTCCGGGTATCAGAATCACAGTTTACTGTCTGGGTACGGGAATCATTGTTTGCTGTTTGGGTACGGGAATCACAGTTTACTGTCCGGGTTACGGAATCACAGTTTACTGTCTGGGTATGGGAATCACAGTTTACTCTCTGGGTGCGGGAATCACAGTTCATTCTCTTGGTATGGGAATCACAGTTTACTCTCTGGGAATGGGAATCACAGTTCACTGTCTGGTTATGGGAATTACAGTTTACTCTCTGAGTATGGGAACCACAGTTTACTGTCTGGGTATGCGAATCACAGTTTACTGCCTGGGTACGGGAATCACAGTTTACTCTCTTGGTATGGGAATCACAGTTTACTGTCCGGGTATCGGAATCACAGTTCACTCTCTGGGTACGGGAATCACAGTTCACTGTCTGGGTCTGAGAATCACAGTTTACTGTCTGGGAATGGGAATCACAGTTTACTCTCCAGGTATGGGAATCACAGTTTACTCGCTGGGTGCGGGAATCACAGTTCATTCTCTGGGTATGGGAATCACAGTTTACTCTCTGGGAATGGGAATCAAAGTTCACTGTCTGGTTATGGGAATTACAGTTTACTCTCTGGGTATGGGAATCACAGTTTACTGTCTGGGTATGGGAATCACAGTTTACTCTCTGGGAATGGGAAGCACAGTTCACTGTCTGGTTATGGGAATTACAGTTTACTCTCTGGGTTTGGGAATCACAGTTTACTGTCTGGGTATGGGAATCACAGTTTACTGTCTGGGTAGGGGAATCACAGTTCACTCTCTGGGTATGGGAATCACAGTTTGCTGTCTGGGTCTGAGAATCACAGATTACTGTCTGGGAATGGGAATCACAGTGCACTGTCTGGGTATGGGAATCACAGTTTACTGTCTGGGTACGGGAATCACAGTTTACTGCCTGGGTACGGGAATCATAGATTACTCTCTAGGTATGGGAATCACAGTTTACTGTCCGGGTATCGGAATCACAGTTCACTCTCTGGGTACGGGAATCACAGTTCACTGTCTGGGTCTGAGAATCACAGTTTACTGTCTGGGAATGGGAATCACAGTTCACTCTCTGGGTATGGGAATCACAGTTTACTGTCTGGGTATGGGAATCACAGTTTACTGTCTGGGTAGGGGAATCACAGTTTACTGCCTGGGTACGGGAATCACAGTTTACTCTCTGGGTATGGGAATCAAAGTTTACTCTCTGGGTATGGGAATCACAGTTTACTGTCTGGGTATGGGAATCATAGTTTACTGTCCGGGTATGGGAATCACAGTTTACTCTCTGGGTATGGGAATCACAGTTTACTGTCTGGGAATGGGAATCACAGTTCACTGTCTGGTTATGGGAATTACAGTTTACTCTCTGGGTATGGGAATCACAGTTTACTGTCTGGGTATGGGAATCACATTTTACTCTCTGGGAATGGGAATCACAGTTCACTGTCTGGTTATGGGAATTACAGTTTACTCTCTGGGTATGGGAATCACAGTTTACTGTCTGGGTATGGGAATCACAGTTTACTGTCTGGGTAGGGGAATCACAGTTCACTCTCTGGGTATGGGAATCACAGTTTGCTGTCTGGGTCTGAGAATCACAGTTTACTGTCTGGGAATGGGAATCACAGTGCACTGTATGGGTATGGGAATCACAGTTTACTGTCTGGGTACGGGAATCACAGTTTACTGCCTGGGTACGGGCATCATAGATTACTGTCTAGGTATGGGAATCACAGTTTACTGTCCGGGTATCGGAATCACAGTTCACTCTCTGGGTACGGGAATCACAGTTCACTGTCTGGGTCTGAGAATCACAGTTTACTGTCTGGGAATGGGAATCACAGTTCACTCTCTGGGTATGGGAATCACAGTTTACTGTCTGGGTAGGGGAATCACAGTTTACTGCCTGCGTACGGGAATCACAGTTTACTCTCAGGGTATGGGAATCACAGTTTACTGTCTGGGTATGGGAATCACAGTTTACTGTCTGGGTAGGGGAATCACAGTTTACTGCCTGGGTACGGGAATCACAGTTTACTCTCTGGGTATGGGAATCAAAGTTTACTCTCTGGGTATGGGAATCACAGTTTACTGTCTGGGTATGGGAATCACAGTTTACTGTCCGGGTATGGGAATCACAGTTTACTGTCTGGGTATGGGAATCACAGTTTACTGTCTGGTTATGGGAATCACAGTTTACTCTCTGGGTATGGGAATCACAGTTTACTCTCTGGGTATGGGAATCACAGTTTACTCTCTGGGAATGGGAATCACAGTTCACTGTCTGGTTATGGGAATTACAGTTTACTGTCTGGGTACGGGAATCACAGTTTACTGTCTGGGTACGGGAATCACAGTTCACTGTCTGGGTCTGGGAATCACAGTTCACTCTCTGGGTAAGGGAATCACAGATCACTGTCTGGGTCCGGGAATCACAGTTTACTGTATGGGTTTGGGAATCACAGTTTACTCTCTGGGTAATGGAATCATAGTTTACTGTCTGGGAATGGGAATCACAGTTCACTGTCTGGTTATGGGAATTACAGTTTACTCTCTGGGTACGGGAATCACAGTTCACTGTCTGAGTCTGGGAATCACAGATTACTCTCTTGGTGTGGGAATTACAGTTTACTCTGGGTACGGGAATCACAGTTTACTCTCTAGGTATGGGTATCACAGTTTACTCTCTGGGTGCGGGAATCACAGTTCATTCTCTGGGTATGGGAATCACAGTTTACTCTCTGGGAATGGGAATCACAGTTCACTGTCTGGTTATGGGAATTACAGTTTACTGTCTGGGTACGGGAATCACAGTTTACTGTCTGGGTACGGGAATCACAGTTCACTGTCTGGGTCTGGGAATCACAGTTCACTCTCTGGGTAAGGGAATCACAGATCACTGTCTGGGTATGGGAATCACAGTTTACTCTCTGGGCACGGGAATCACAGTTCACTCCCTGGGTATGGGAATCACAGTTTACTGTCTGGGTATGGGAATCACAGTTTTCTGTCTGGGTAGTGGAATCACAGTTTACTGCCTGGGTACCGGAATCACAGTTTACTCTCTGGGTATGGGAATCACAGTTTACTCTCTGGGTATGGTAATCACAGTTTACTGTCTGGGTATGGGAATCAAAGTTTACTGTCCGGGTATGGGAATCACAGTTTACTGTCTGGGTATGGGAATCACAGTTTACTGTCTGGTTCTTGGAATCACAGTTTACTCTCTGGGTATGGGAATCACAGTTTACTGCCTGGGTATGGGAATCACAGTTTACTGTCCGGGTATGGGAATCACAGTTTACTCTCTGGGTATGGGAATCACAGTTTACTGTCCGGGTATCGGAATCACAGTTCACTCTCTGGGTCCGGGAATCACAGTTCACTGTCTGGGTCTGGGAATCACAGTTTACTGTCTGGGTTTGGGAATCACAGTTTACTCTCTGGGTAATGGAATCATAGTTTACTGTCTGGGAATGGGAATCACAGTTCACTGTCTGGTTATGGGAATAACAGTTTACTGTCTGGGTACGGGAATCACAGTTCACTGTCTGAGTCTGGGAATCACAGATTACTCTCTGGGTGTGGGAATTACAGTTTACTCTGGGTACGGGAATCACAGCTCACTGTCTGGGTCTGGGAATCACAGTTCACTCTCTGGGTACGGGAATCACAGATCACTGTCTGGGTATGGGAATCACAGTTCACTCTCTGGGCACGGGAATCACAGTTCACTCCCTGGGTACGGGAATCACAGTTTACTCTCTGGGAATGGGAATCACAGTTCACTCTCTCTGTATGGGAATTACAGTTTACTGTCTGGGTATGGGAATCACAGTTCACTCTCTGGGTATGGGAATCACAGTTTACTCTCTGGGAATGGGAATCACAGTTTTCTCTCTGGGTACAGGAATCACAGTTTACTGTCCGGGAATCGGAATCACAGCTTACTGTCTTGGTATGGGATTCACAGTTCACTCTCTGGGTATGGGAATCACAGTTTACTGTCCGGGTATGGTAATCACAGTTTACTGTCTGGGTATCGGAATCACAGTTCACTCTCTTGGTATGGGAATCACAGTTCACTGTCTGGGTATGGGAATCACAGTTTACTCTCTGGGAATAGGAATCACAGTTTACTGTCTGGGTGTGGGAAACACAGTTTACTCTCTGGGTACGGGAATCACAGTTCACTGTCTGGGTCTGAGAATCACAGTTTACTGTCTGGGAATGGGAATCACAGTTTACTCTCCAGGTATGGGAATCACAGTTTACTCTCTGGGTGCGGGAATCACAGTTCATTCTCTGGGTATGGGAATCATAGTTTACTCTCTGGGAATGGGAATGACAGTTCACTGTCTGGTTATGGGAATTACAGTTTACACTCTGGGTATGGGAATCACAGTTTACTGTCTGGGTATGGGAATCACAGTTTAATCTCTGGGAATGGGAATCACAGTTCACTGTCTGGTTATGGGAATTACAGTTTACTCTCTGGGTATGGGAATCACAGTTTACTGTCTGGGTCTGGGAATCACAGTTTACTGTATGGGTTTGGGAATCACAGTTTACTCTCTGGGTAATGGAATCATAGTTTACTGTCTGGGAATGGGAATCACAGTTCACTGTCTGGTTATGGGAATTACAGTTTACTCTCTGGGTACGGGAATCACAGTTCACTGTCTGAGTCTGGGAATCACAGATTACTCTCTGGGTGTGGGAATTACAGTTTACTCTGGGTACGGGAATCACAGTTTACTCTCTAGGTATGGGTATCACAGTTTACTCTCTGGGTATGGGAATCACAGTTTACTGTCTGGGTATGGGAATCACAGTTTACTGTCTGGTTCTTGGAATCACAGTTTACTCTCTGGGTATGGGAATCACAGTTTACTGCCTGGGTATGGCAATCACAGTTTACTGTCCGGGTATGGGAATCACAGTTTAATCTCTGGGTATGGGAATCACAGTTTACTGTCCGGGTATCGAAATCACAGTTCACTCTCTGGGTCCGGGAATCACAGTTCACTGTCTGGGTCTGGGAATCACAGTTTACTGTCTGGGTTTGGGAATCACAGTTTACTCTCTGGGTGTGGGAATTACAGTTTACTCTGGGTACGGGAATCACAGTTCACTGTCTGGTTATGGGAATTACAGTTTACTATCTGGGTACGGGAATCACAGTTCACTGTCTGAGTCTGGGAATCACAGATTACTCTCTGGGTGTGGGAATTACAGTTTACTCTGGGTACGGGAATCACAGTTCACTGTCTGGGTCTGGGAATCACAGTTCACTCTCTGGGTACGGGAATCACAGATCACTGTCTGGGTATTGGAATCACAGTTCACTCTCTGGGCACGGGAATCACAGTTCACTCCCTGGGTACGGGAATCACAGTTTACTCTCTGGGAATGGGAATCACAGTTCACTCTCTCTGTATGGGAATTACAGTTTACTGTCTGGGTATGGGAATCACAGTTCACTCTCTGGGTACGGGAATCACAGTTTACTCCCTGGGAATGGGAATCACAGTTTTCTCTCTGGGTACAGGATTCACAGTTTACTGTCTTGGTATGGGATTCACAGTTCACTCTCTGGGTATGGGAATCACAGTTTACTGTCCGGGTATGGTAATCACAGTTTACTGTCTGGGTATCGGAATCACAGTTTACTGTCTGGGTGTGGGAAACACAGTTTACTCTCTGGGTACGGGAATCACAGTTCACTGTCTGGGTCTGAGAATCACAGTTTACTGTCTGGGAATGGGAATCACAGTTTACTCTCCAGGTATGGGAATCACAGTTTACTCTCTGGGTGCGGGAATCACAGTTCATTCTCTGGGTATGGGAATCACAGTTTACTCTCTGGGAATGGGAATGACAGTTCACTGTCTGGTTATGGGAATTACAGTTTACTCTCTGGGTATGGTAATCACAGTTTACTGTCTGGGTATCGGAATCACAGTTTACTGTCTGGGTGTGGGAAACACAGTTTACTCTCTGGGTACGGGAATCACAGTTCACTGTCTGGGTCTAAGAATCACAGTTTACTGTCTGGGAATGCGAACCACAGTTTACTCTCCAGGTATGGGAATCACAGTTTACTCTCTGGGTGCGGGAATCACAGTTCATTCTCTGGGTATGGGAATCACAGTTTACTCTCTGGGAATGGGAATGACAGTTCACTGTCTGGTTATGGGAATCACAGTTTACTCTCTGGGCACGGGAATCACAGTTCACTCCCTGGGTATGGGAATCACAGTTTACTGTCTGGGTATGGGAATCACAGTTTTCTGTCTGGGTAGTGGAATCACAGTTTACTGCCTGGGTACCGGAATCACAGTTTACTCTCTGGGTATGGGAATCACAGTTTACTCTCTGGGTATGGTAATCACAGTTTACTGTCTGGGTATGGGAATCAAAGTTTACTGTCCGGGTATGGGAATCACAGTTTACTGTCTGGGTATGGGAATCACAGTTTACTGTCTGGTTCTTGGAATCACAGTTTACTCTCTGGGTATGGGAATCACAGTTTACTGCCTGGGTATGGGAATCACAGTTTACTGTCCGGGTATCGGAATCACAGTTCACTCTCTGGGTCCGGGAATCACAGTTCACTGTCTGGGTCTGGGAATCACAGTTTACTGTCTGGGTTTGGGAATCACAGTTTACTCTCTGGGTAATGGAATCATAGTTTACTGTCTGGGAATGGGAATCACAGTTCACTGTCTGGTTATGGGAATAACAGTTTACTGTCTGGGTACGGGAATCACAGTTCACTGTCTGAGTCTGGGAATCACAGATTACTCTCTGGGTGTGGGAATTACACTTTACTCTGGGTACGGGAATCACAGCTCACTGTCTGGGTCTGGGAATCACAGTTCACTCTCTGGGTACGGGAATCACAGATCACTGTCTGGGTATGGGAATCACAGTTCACTCTCTGGGCACGGGAATCACAGTTCACTCCCTGGGTACGGGAATCACAGTTTACTCTCTGGGAATGGGAATCACAGTTCACTCTCTCTGTATGGGAATTACAGTTTACTGTCTGGGTATGGGAATCACAGTTCACTCTCTGGGTACGGGAATCACAGTTTACTCTCTGGGAATGGGAATCACAGTTTTCTCTCTGGGTACAGGAATCACAGTTTACTGTCCGGGAATCGGAATCACAGCTTACTGTCTTGGTATGGGATTCACAGTTCACTCTCTGGGTATGGGAATCACAGTTTACTGTCCGGGTATGGTAATCACAGTTTACTGTCTGGGTATCGGAATCACAGTTCACTCTCTTGGTATGGGAATCACAGTTCACTGTCTGGTATGGGAATCACAGTTTACTCTCTGGGAATAGGAATCACAGTTTACTGTCTGGGTCTGGGAAACACAGTTTCCTCTCTGGGTACGGGAATCACAGTTCACTGTCTGGGTCTGAGAATCACAGTTTACTGTCTGGGAATGGGAATCACAGTTTACTCTCCAGGTATGGGAATCACAGTTTACTCTCTGGGTGTGGGAATCACAGTTCATTCTCTGGGTATGGGAATCATAGTTTACTCTCTGGGAATGGGAATGACAGTTCACTGTCTGGTTATGGGAATTACAGTTTACTCTCTGGGTATGGGAATCACAGTTTACTGTCTGGGTATGGGAATCACAGTTTACTCTCTGGGAATGGGAATCACAGTTCACTGTCTGGTTATGGGAATTACTGTTTACTCTCTGGGTATGGGAATCACAGTTTACTGTCTGGGTCTGGGAATCACAGTTTACTGTATGGGTTTGGGAATCACAGTTTACTCTCTGGGTAATGGAATGATAGTTTACTGTCTGGGAATGGGAATCACAGTTCACTGTCTGGTTATGGGAATTACAGTTTACTCTCTGGGTACGGGAATCACAGTTCACTGTCTGAGTCTGGGAATCACAGATTACTCTCTGGGTGTGGGATTTACAGTTTACTCTGGGTACGGGAATCACAGTTTACTCTCTAGGTATGGGTATCACAGTTTACTCTCTGGGTGCGGGAATCACAGTTCATTCTCTGGGTATGGGAATCACAGTTTACTCTCTGGGAATGGGAATCACAGTTCACTGTCTGGTTATGGGAATCACAGTTTACTGTCTGGGTACGGGAATCACAGTTTACTGTCTGGTACGGGAATCACAGTTCACTGTCTGGGTCTGGGAATCACAGTTCACTCTCTGGGTATGGGAATCACAGATCACTGTCTGGGTATGGGAATCACAGTTTACTCTCTGTGCACGGTAATCACAGTTCACTCCCGGGGTATGGGAATCACAGTTTACTGTCTGGGTATGGGAATCACAGTTTTCTGTCTGGGTAGTGGAATCACAGTTTACTGCCTGGGTACCGGAATCACAGTTTACTCTCTGGGTATGGGAATCACAGTTTACTCTCTGGGTATGGTAATCACAGTTTACTGTCTGGGTATGGTAATCAAAGTTTACTGTCCGGGTATGGGAATCACAGTTTACTGTCTGGGTATGGGAATCACAGTTTACTGTCTGGTTCTTGGAATCACAGTTTACTCTCTGGGTATGGGAATCACAGTTTACTGCCTGGGTATGGCAATCACAGTTTACTGTCCAGGTATGGGAATCACAGTTTACTCTCTGGGTATGGGAATCACAGTTTACTGTCCGGGTATCGGAATCACAGTTCACTCTCTGGGTCCGGGAATCACAGTTCACTGTCTGGGTCTGGGAATCACAGTTTACTGTCTGGGTTTGGGAATCACAGTTTACTCTCTGGGTGTGGGAATTACAGTTTACTCTGGGTACGGGAATCACAGTTCACTGTCTGGTTATGGGAATTACAGTTTACTGTCTGGGTACGGGAATCACAGTTCATTGTCTGAGTCTGGGAATCACAGATTACTCTCTGGGTGTGGGAATTACAGTTTACTCTGGGTACGGGAATCACAGTTCACTGTCTGGGTCTGGGAATCACAGTTCACTCTCTGGGTACGGGAATCACAGATCACTGTCTGGGTATTGGAATCACAGTTCACTCTCTGGGCACGGGAATCACAGTTCACTCCCTGGGTACGGGAATCACAGTTTACTCTCTGGGAATGGGAATCACAGTTCACTCTCTCTGTATGGGAATTACAGTTTACTGTCTGGGTATGGGAATCACAGTTCACTCTCTGGGTACGGGAATCACAGTTTACTCTCTGGGAATGGGAATCACAGTTTTCTCTCTGGGTACAGGAATCACAGTTAACTGTCTTGGTATGGGATTCACAGTTCACTCTCTGGGTATGGGAATCACAGTTTACTGTCCGGGTATGGTAATCACAGTTTACTGTCTGGGTATTGGAATCACAGTTTACTGTCTGGGTGTGGGAAACACAGTTTACTCTCTGGGTACGGGAATCACAGTTCACTGTCTGGGTCTGAGAATCACAGTTTACTGTCTGGGATTGGGAATCACAGTTTACTCTCCAGGTATGGGAATCACAGTTTACTCTCTGGGTGCGGGAATCACAGTTCATTCTCTGGGTATGGGAATCACAGTTTACTCTCTGGGAATGGGAATGACAGTTCACTGTCTGGTTATGGGAATTACAGTTTACTCTCTGGGTATGGTAATCACAGTTTACTGTCTGGGTATCGGAATCACAGTTTACTGTCTGGGTGTGGGAAACACAGTTTACTCTCTGGGTACGGGAATCACAGTTCACTGTCTGGGTCTAAGAATCACAGTTTACTGTCTGGGAATGGGAATCACAGTTTACTCTCCAGGTATGGGAATCACCGTTTACTCTCTGGGTGCGGGAATCACAGTTCATTCTCTGGGTATGGGAATCACAGTTAACTCTGTGGGAATGGGAATGACAGTTCACTGTCTGGTTATGGGAATTACAGTTTACTCTCTGGGTATGGGAATCACAGTTTACTGTCTGGGTATGGGAATCACAGTTTACTCTCTGGGAATGGGAATCACAGTTCACTGTCTGGTTATGGGAATTACAGTTTACTCTCTGGGTATGGGAATCACAGTTTACTGTCTGGGTATGGGAATCACAGTTTACTGTCTGGGTAGGGGAATCACAGTTCACTCTCTGGGTACGGGAATCAGAGTTTGCTGTCTTGGTCTGAGAATCACAGTTTACTGTCTGGGAATGGGAATCACAGTGCACTGTCTGGGTATGGGAATCACAGTTTACTGTCTGGGTACGGGAATCACAGTTTGCTGCCTGGGTACGGGAATCATAGATTACTCTCTTGGTATGCGAATCACAGTTTACTGTCCGGGTATCGGAATCACAGTTCACTCTCTGGGTACGGGAATCACAGTTCACTGTCTGGGTCTGAGAATCACAGTTTACTGTCTGGGAATGGGAATCACAGTTCACTCTCTGGGTATGGGAATCACAGTTTACTGTCTGGGTAGGGGAATCACAGTTTACTGCCTGGGTACCGGAATCACAGTTTACTCTCTGGGTATGGGAATCATAGTTTACTCTCTGGGTATGGGAATCAGAGTTTACTGTCTGGGCATGGGAATCACAGTTTACTGTCTGGGTAGGGGAATCACAGTTTACTGCCTGGGTACCGGAATCACAGTTTACTCTCTGGGTATGGGAATCACAGTTTACTCTCTGGGTATGGGAATCACAGTTTACTGTCTGGGTGTGGGAATCACAGTTTACTGTCCGGGTATGGGAATCACAGTTTACTGTCTGGGTATGGGAATCACAGTTTTCTGTCTGGTTATTGGAATCACAGTTTACTCTCTGGGTATGGGAATCACAGTTTACTGCCTGGGTATGGGAATCACCGTTTACTCTCTGGGTATGGGAATCACAGTTTACTGTCCGGGTATCGGAATCACAGTTCACTCTCTGGGTCCGGGAATCACAGTTCACTGTCTGGGTCTGGGAATCACAGTTTTCTGTCTGGGTTTGGGAATCACAGTTTACTCTCTGGGTAATGGAATCATAGTTTACTGTCTGGGAATGGGAATCACAGTTTACTGTCTGGGAATGGGAATCACAGTTTACTGTCTGGGAATTGGAATCACAGTTTACTGTCTGGGAATGGGAATCACAGTTTACTGTCTGGGTATGGGAATCACAGTTTACTGTCTGGGAATGGAAATCACAGTTTACTGTCCGGGTTTCGGAATCACAGTTTACTCTCCTGTTATGGGAATCACAGTTTACTCTCTTGGTACAGGAATGATAGTTTACTGTCTGGAGATGGGAATCACAGTTCACTGTCCGGTTATGGGAGTTACAGCTTACTGTCTGGGCACGGGAATCACAGTTTACTCTCTGGGTATGGGAATCACAGTTTACCGTCTGGGCACGGGAATCACAGTTTATTCTCTGGGTATGGGAATCACAGTTTACTGTCCGGGTTTCGGAATCACAGTTTACTCTCTGGGTATGGGAATCACAGTTTACTGTCTGGGTATGGGAATCACAGTTTACTGTCTGGGAATGGGAATCACAGTTTACTGTCTGGGAATGGGAATCACAGTTTACTGTCCGGGTTTCGGAATCACAGTTTACTGTCTGGGTACGGGAATCACAGTTTACTGTCTGGGTACGGGAATCACAGTTTACTGTCTGGGAATGGGAATCACAGTTTACTCTCTGGGTATGGGAATCACAGTTTACTGTCTGGGAATGGGAATCACAGTTTACTGTCTGGGAATGGGAATCACAGTTTACTGTCTGGGTACGGGAATCACAGTTTACTGTTTGGGTACGGGAATCACAGTTTACTGTCCGGGTTTCGGAATCACAGTTTACTGTCTTGGTACGGGAATCACAGTTCAGTCTCTTGGTATGGGAATCACAGTTTTTCTGTCTGGGTAAGGGAATCACAGTTCACTCTCTGGTTACAGGAATCATAGTTTACTGTCTGGGAATGGGAATCACAGTTCACTGTCTGGTTATGGGAATTACAGTTTACTGTCTGGGTACGGGAATCACAGTTCACTGTCTGGGTCTGGGAATCACAGTTTACTGTCTGGGTATGGGAAACACAGTTTACTCTCTGGGTACGGGAATCACACTTCATTCTCTGGGTATGGGAATCACAGTTTACTCTCTGGGAATGGGAATCACAGTTTACTGTCTGGGTTTGGGAATCACAGTTTACTCTCTGGGTACGGGAATCATAGTTTACTGTCTGGGAATGGGAATCACAGTTTACTGTCTGGGAATGGGAATCACAGTTTACTGTCTGGGAATTGGAATCACAGTTTACTGTCTGGGAATTGGAATCACAGTTTACTGTCTGGGAATGGGAATCACAGTTTACTGTCTGGGTATGGGAATCACAGTTTACTGTCTGGGAATGGAAATCACAGTTTACTGTCCGGGTTTCGGAATCACAGTTTACTCTCCTGTTATGGGAATCACAGTTTACTCTCTGGGTACAGGAATGATAGTTTACTGTCTGGAGATGGGAATCACAGTTCACTGTCCGGTTATGGGAGTTACAGCTTACTGTCTGGGCACGGGAATCACAGTTTACTCTCTGGGTATGGGAATCACAGTTTACCGTCTGGGCACGGGAATCACAGTTTATTCTCTGGGTATGGGAATCACAGTTTACTGTCCGGGTTTCGGAATCACAGTTTACTCTCTGGGTATGGGAATCACAGTTTACTGTCTGGGTATGGGAATCACAGTTTACTGTCTGGGAATGGGAATCACAGTTTACTGTCTGGGAATGGGAATCACAGTTTACTGTCCGGGTTTCGGAATCACAGTTTACTGTCTGGGTACGGGAATCACAGTTTACTGTCTGGGTACGGGAATCACAGTTTACTGTCTGGGAATGGGAATCACAGTTTACTCTCTGGGTATGGGAATCACAGTTTACTGTCTGGGAATGGGAATCACAGTTTACTGTCTGGGAATGGGAATCACAGTTTACTGTCTGGGTACGGGAATCACAGTTTACTGTTTGGGTACGGGAATCACAGTTTACTGTCCGGGTTTCGGAATCACAGTTTACTGTCTTGGTACGGGAATCACAGTTCAGTCTCTTGGTATGGGAATCACAGTTTTTCTGTCTGGGTAAGGGAATCACAGTTCACTCTCTGGTTACAGGAATCATAGTTTACTGTCTGGGAATGGGAATCACAGTTCACTGTCTGGTTATGGGAATTACAGTTTACTGTCTGGGTACGGGAATCACAGTTCACTGTCTGGGTCTGGGAATCACAGTTTACTGTCTGGGTATGGGAAACACAGTTTACTCTCTGGGTATGGGAATCACACTTCATTCTCTGGGTATGGGAATCACAGTTTACTCTCTGGGAATGGGAATCATAGTTTACTGTCTGGGTTTGGGAATCACAGTTTACTCTCTGGGTACGGGAATCATAGTTTACTGTCTGGGAATGGGAATCACAGTTTACTGTCTGGGAATGGGAATCACAGTTTACTGTCTGGGAATTGGAATCACAGTTTACTGTCTGGGAATGGGAATCACAATTTACTGTCTGGGTATGGGAATCACAGTTTACTGTCTGGGAATGGACATCACAGTTTACTGTCCGGGTTTCGGAATCACAGTTTACTCTCCTGTTATGGGAATCACAGTTTACTCTCTGGGTACAGGAATGATAGTTTACTGTCTGGAGATGGGAATCACAGTTCACTGTCCGGTTATGGGAGTTACAGCTTACTGTCTGGGCACGGGAATCACAGTTTACTCTCTGGGTATGGGAATCACAGTTTACTGTCCGGGTTTCGGAATCACAGTTTACTCTCTGGGTATGGGAATCACAGTTTACTGTCTGGGTATGGGAATCACAGTTTACTGTCTGGGAATGGGAATCACAGTTTACTGTCTGGGAATGGGAATCACAGTTTACTGTCCGGGTTTCGGAATCACAGTTTACTGTCTGGGTACGGGAATCACAGTTTACTGTCTGGGTACGGGAATCACAGTTTACTGTCTGGGAATGGGAATCACAGTTTACTCTCTGGGTATGGGAATCACAGTTTACTGTCTGGGAATGGGAATCACAGTTTACTGTCTGGGAATGGGAATCACAGTTTACTGTCTGGGTACGGGAATCACAGTTTACTGTTTGGGTACGGGAATCACAGTTTACTGTCCGGGTTTCGGAATCACAGTTTACTGTCTTGGTACGGGAATCACAGTTCAGTCTCTTGGTATGGGAATCACAGTTTTTCTGTCTGGGTAAGGGAATCACAGTTCACTCTCTGGTTACAGGAATCATAGTTTACAGTCTGGGAATGGGAATCACAGTTCACTGTCTGGTTATGGGAATTACAGTTTACTGTCTGGGTACGGGAATCACAGTTCACTGTCTGGGTCTGGGAATCACAGTTTACTGTCTGGGTATGGGAAACACAGTTTACTCTCTGGGTACGGGAATCACACTTCATTCTCTGGGTATGGGAATCACAGTTTACTCTCTGGGAATGGGAATCACAGTTTACTGTCTGGGTTTGGGAATCACAGTTTACTCTCTGGGTACGGGAATCATAGTTTACTGTCTGGGAATGGGAATCACATTTCACTCTCTGTGTATGGGAATTACAGTTTACTTTCTGGGCATGAGAATCACAGTTCACTCTCTGGGTACGGGAATCACAGTTTACTGTCCGGGAATCAGAATCAGAGCTTACTGTCTTGTTATGGGAATCACAGTTTACTGTCTGGGAATGGGAATCACAGTTCACTGTCTGGTTATGGGAATTACAGTTTACTGTCTGGGTACGGGAATCACAGTTCAGTCTCTTGGTATGGGAATCACAGTTTACTCTCTGGGTATGGGAATCACAGTTCACTGTCCGGGTATGGCAATCACAGTTTACTGTCCGGGTATCGGAATCACAGTTTACTGTCTGGGTATGGGAAACACAGTTTACTCTCTGGGTACGGGAATCACAGTTTACTCTCTGGGAATGGGAATCACAGTTCACTGTCCGGTTATGGGAATTACCGTTTTCTGTCTGGGTACGGGAATCACAGTTCACTGTCTGGTTATGGGAATTACAGTTTACTGTCTGGGTACGCGAATCACAGTTCACAGTCTGGGTACGGGAATCACAGTTCACTCTCTGGGTATGGGAATCACAGTTTACTCTCTGGGTACGGGAACCACAGTTCACTCTCTGGGATTGGGAATCACAGTTCCCTCTCTGTGTATGGGAATTACAGTTCACTGTCTGAATCTGGGAATCACAGTTTACTGTCCGGGTATCGGAATCACAGTTTACTGTCTGGGTATGGGAAACACAGTTTACTCTCTGGGTACAGGAATCTGAGTTCATTCTCTGGGTATGGGAATCACAGTTTACTCTCTGGGAATGGGAATCACAGTTTACTGTCTGGGTTTGGGAATCACAGTTTACTCTCTGGGTACGGGAAACATAGTTTACTGTCTGGGAATGGGAATCACAGTTCACTGTCCGGTTATGGGAATTACCGTTTTCTGTCTGGGTACGGGAATCACAGTTCACTGTCTGGGTCTGGGAATCACAGTTTACTCTCTGGGTATGGGAATCACAGTTTACTCTCTGGGTACGGGAATCACAGTTTACTCTCTGGGTATGGGAATCACAGTTTCCTCTCTGGGAATGGGAATCACAGTTCACTGTCTGGTTATGGGAATTACAGTTTACTGTCTGGGTACGCGAATCACAGTTTACTGCCTGTGTACTGGAATCACAGTTTACTATTTGGATCTGGGATTCACAGTTTATTCTCTGGGTATGGGAATCACAGTTTACTGTCCGGGTATGGGAATCACAGTTCACTCTCTTGGTATGGGAATCACAGTTTACTGTCCTGGTACGGGAATCACATTTCACTCTCTGGGTATGGGAATCACAGTTTACTGTCCTGGTACGGGAATCACAGTTCACTCTCTGGGTATGGGAATCACAGTTTACTGTCCTGGTACGGGAATCACAGTTCACTCTCTGGGTATGGGAATCACAGTTTACTGTCCGGGTATGGGAATCACAGTTCACTCTCTTGGTATGGGAATCACAGTTTACTGTCTGGGTATGGGAAACACAGTTTACTCTCTGGGTAGGGGAATTACAGTTTACTGTCTGGGAACGGGAATCACTGTTCACTGTCTGGGTATGGGAATCACAGTTTACTGTCCTGGTACGGGAATCACAGTTCACTCTCTGGGTATGGGAATCACAGTTTACTGTCCGGGTATGGGAATCACAGTTTACTGTCCGGGTATGGGAATCACAGTTTACTGTCTGGGTAGGGGAATCACAGTTTACTGTCCGGGTACGGGAATCACAGTTTACTGCCTGGGTATGGGAATCACAGTTTACTGTCTGGGTCTGGGAATCACAGTATACTCTCTGGGTATGGGAATCACAGTTTACTCTCTGGGTATGGGAATCACAGTTTACTGTCCTGGTACGGGAATCACAGTTTACTCTCTGGGTATGGGAATCACAGTTTACTGTCCTGGTACGGGAATCACAGTTCACTCTCTTGGTATGGGAATCACAGATTACTGTCTGGGTATGGGAAACACAGTTTACTCTCTGGGTAGGGGAATTACATTTTACTGTCTGGGTACGGGAATCACTGTTCACTGTCTGGGTATGGGAATCACAGTTTACTGTCCTGGTACGGGAATCACAGTTCACTCTCTGGGTATGGGAATCACAGTTTACTGTCCGGGTATGGGAATCACAGTTTACTGTCCGGGTATGGGAATCACAGTTTACTGTCTGGGTAGGGGAATCACAGTTTACTGTCCGGGTACGGGAATCACAGTTTACTGTCCGGGTACGGGAATCACAGTTTACTGACTGAGTATGGGAATCACAGTTTACTCTCTGGGTATGGGAATCACAGTTTACTGTCCTGGTATGGGAATCACAGTTTACTCTCTGGGAATGGGAATCACAGTTCCCTCTCTGTGTATGGGAAATACAGTTTACTGTCTGGGTATGGGAATCACAGTTCACTCTCTGGGTATGGGAATCACAGTTTACTCTCTGCGTACGGGAATCACAGTTTACTGTCCGGGAATCGGAATCACAGCTTACTGTCTTGGTATGGGAATCACAGTTTACTGTCCGGGTATGGTAATCACAGTTTACTGTCCGGGTATCGGAATCACAGTTTACTGTCTGGGTAGGGGAATTACAGTTTACTATCTGGGTACGGGAATCACTGTTCACTGTCTGGGTATGGGAATCACAGTTTACTGTCCTGGTACGGGAATCACAGTTCACTCTCTGGGTATGGGAATCACAGTTTACTGTCCTGGTACGGGAATCACAGTTCACTCTCTGGGTATGGGAATCACAGTTTACTGTCCGGGTATGTGAATCACAGTTCACTCTCTTGGTATGGGAATCACAGTTTACTGTCCTGGTACGGGAATCACATTTCACTCTCTGGGTATGGGAATCACAGTTTACTGTCCTGGTACGGGAATGACAGTTCACTCTCTGGGTATGGGAATCACAGTTTACTGTCCTGGTACGGGAATCACAGTTCACTCTCTGGGTATGGGAATCACAGTTTACTGTCCGGGTATGGGAATCACAGTTCACTCTCTTGGTATGGGAATCACAGTTTACTGTCTGGGTATGGGAAACACAGTTTACTCTCTGGGTAGGGGAATTACAGTTTACTGTCTGGGTACGGGAATCACTGTTCACTGTCTGGGTATGGGAATCACAGTTTACTGTCCGGGTTTCGGAATCACAGTTTACTCTCTGGGTATGGGAATCACAGTTTACTGTCTGGGTATGGGAATCACAGTTTACTGTCTGGGAATGGGAATCACAGTTTACTGTCTGGGAATGGGAATCACAGTTTACTGTCCGGGTTTCGGAATCACAGTTTACTGTCTGGGTACGGGAATCACAGTTTACTGTCTGGGTACGGGAATCACAGTTTACTGTCTGGGAATGGGAATCACAGTTTACTGTCCGGGTTTCGGAATCACAGTTTACTCTCTGGGTATGGGAATCACAGTTTACTGTCTGGGTATGGGAATCACAGTTTACTGTCTGGGAATGGGAATCACAGTTTACTGTCTGGGAATGGGAATCACAGTTTACTGTCCGGGTTTCGGAATCACAGTTTACTGTCTGGGTACGGGAATCACAGTTTACTGTCTGGGTACGGGAATCACAGTTTACTGTCTGGGAATGGGAATCACAGTTTACTCTCTGGGTATGGGAATCACAGTTTACTGTCTGGGAATGGGAATCACAGTTTACTGTCTGGGAATGGGAATCACAGTTTACTGTCTGGGTACGGGAATCACAGTTTACTGTTTGGGTACGGGAATCACAGTTTACTGTCCGGGTTTCGGAATCACAGTTTACTGTCTTGGTACGGGAATCACAGTTCAGTCTCTTGGTATGGGAATCACAGTTTTTCTGTCTGGGTAAGGGAATCACAGTTCACTCTCTGGTTACAGGAATCATAGTTTACTGTCTGGGAATGGGAATCACAGTTCACTGTCTGGTTATGGGAATTACAGTTTACTGTCTGGGTACGGGAATCACAGTTCACTGTCTGGGTCTGGGAATCACAGTTTACTGTCTGGGTATGGGAAACACAGTTTACTCTCTGGGTACGGGAATCACACTTCATTCTCTGGGTATGGGAATCACTGTTTACTCTCTGGGAATGGGAATCACAGTTTACTGTCTGGGTTTGGGAATCACAGTTTACTCTCTGGGTACGGGAATCATAGTTTACTGTCTGGGAATGGGAATCACAGTTTACTGTCTGGGAATGGGAATCACAGTTTACTGTCTGGGAATTGGAATCACAGTTTACTGTCTGGGAATTGGAATCACAGTTTACTGTCTGGGAATGGGAATCACAGTTTACTGTCTGGGTATGGGAATCACAGTTTACTGTCTGGGAATGGAAATCACAGTTTACTGTCCGGGTTTCGGAATCACAGTTTACTCTCCTGTTATGGGAATCACAGTTTACTCTCTGGGTACAGGAATGATAGTTTACTGTCTGGAGATGGGAATCACAGTTCACTGTCCGGTTATGGGAGTTACAGCTTACTGTCTGGGCACGGGAATCACAGTTTACTCTCTGGGTATGGGAATCACAGTTTACCGTCTGGGCACGGGAATCACAGTTTATTCTCTGGGTATGGGAATCACAGTTTACTGTCCGGGTTTCGGAATCACAGTTTACTCTCTGGGTATGGGAATCACAGTTTACTGTCTGGGTATGGGAATCACAGTTTACTGTCTGGGAATGGGAATCACAGTTTACTGTCTGTGAATGGGAATCACAGTTTACTGTCCGGGTTTCGGAATCACAGTTTACTGTCTGGGTACGGGAATCACAGTTTACTGTCTGGGTACGGGAATCACAGTTTACTGTCTGGGAATGGGAATCACAGTTTACTCTCTGGGTATGGGAATCACAGTTTACTGTCTGGGAATGGGAATCACAGTTTACTGTCTGGGAATGGGAATCACAGTTTACTGTCTGGGTACGGGAATCACAGTTTACTGTTTGGGTACGGGAATCACAGTTTACTGTCCGGGTTTCGGAATCACAGTTTACTGTCTTGGTACGGGAATCACAGTTCAGTCTCTTGGTATGGGAATCACAGTTTTTCTGTCTGGGTAAGGGAATCACAGTTCACTCTCTGGTTACAGGAATCATAGTTTACTGTCTGGGAATGGGAATCACAGTTCACTGTCTGGTTATGGGAATTACAGTTTACTGTCTGGGTACGGGAATCACAGTTCACTGTCTGGGTCTGGGAATCACAGTTTACTGTCTGGGTATGGGAAACACAGTTTACTCTCTGGGTATGGGAATCACACTTCATTCTCTGGGTATGGGAATCACAGTTTACTCTCTGGGAATGGGAATCACAGTTTACTGTCTGGGTTTGGGAATCACAGTTTACTCTCTGGGTACGGGAATCATAGTTTACTGTCTGGGAATGGGAATCACAGTTTACTGTCTGGGAATGGGAATCACAGTTTACTGTCTGGGAATTGGAATCACAGTTTACTGTCTGGGAATGGGAATCACAGTTTACTGTCTGGGTATGGGAATCACAGTTTACTGTCTGGGAATGGACATCACAGTTTACTGTCCGGGTTTCGGAATCACAGTTTACTCTCCTGTTATGGGAATCACAGTTTACTCTCTGGGTACAGGAATGATAGTTTACTGTCTGGAGATGGGAATCACAGTTCACTGTCCGGTTATGGGAGTTACAGCTTACTGTCTGGGCACGGGAATCACAGTTTACTCTCTGGGTATGGGAATCACAGTTTACTGTCCGGGTTTCGGAATCACAGTTTACTCTCTGGGTATGGGAATCACAGTTTACTGTCTGGGTATGGGAATCACAGTTTACTGTCTGGGAATGGGAATCACAGTTTACTGTCTGGGAATGGGAATCACAGTTTACTGTCCGGGTTTCGGAATCACAGTTTACTGTCTGGGTACGGGAATCACAGTTTACTGTCTGGGTACGGGAATCACAGTTTACTGTCTGGGAATGGGAATCACAGTTTACTCTCTGGGTATGGGAATCACAGTTTACTGTCTGGGAATGGGAATCACAGTTTACTGTCTGGGAATGGGAATCACAGTTTACTGTCTGGGTACGGGAATCACAGTTTACTGTTTGGGTACGGGAATCACAGTTTACTGTCCGGGTTTCGGAATCACAGTTTACTGTCTTGGTACGGGAATCACAGTTCAGTCTCTTGGTATGGGAATCACAGTTTTTCTGTCTGGGTAAGGGAATCACAGTTCACTCTCTGGTTACAGGAATCATAGTTTACTGTCTGGGAATGGGAATCACAGTTCACTGTCTGGTTATGGGAATTACAGTTTACTGTCTGGGTACGGGAATCACAGTTCACTGTCTGGGTCTGGGAATCACAGTTTACTGTCTGGGTATGGGAAACACAGTTTACTCTCTGGGTACGGGAATCACACTTCATTCTCTGGGTATGGGAATCACAGTTTACTCTCTGGGAATGGGAATCACAGTTTACTGTCTGGGTTTGGGAATCACAGTTTACTCTCTGGGTACGGGAATCATAGTTTACTGTCTGGGAATGGGAATCACATTTCACTCTCTGTGTATGGGAATTACAGTTTACTTTCTGGGCATGAGAATCACAGTTCACTCTCTGGGTACGGGAATCACAGTTTACTGTCCGGGAATCAGAATCAGAGCTTACTGTCTTGTTATGGGAATCACAGTTTACTGTCTGGGAATGGGAATCACAGTTCACTGTCTGGTTATGGGAATTACAGTTTACTGTCTGGGTACGGGAATCACAGTTCAGTCTCTTGGTATGGGAATCACAGTTTACTCTCTGGGTATGGGAATCACAGTTCACTGTCCGGGTATGGCAATCACAGTTTACTGTCCGGGTATCGGAATCACAGTTTACTGTCTGGGTATGGGAAACACAGTTTACTCTCTGGGTACGGGAATCACAGTTTACTCTCTGGGAATGGGAATCACAGTTCACTGTCCGGTTATGGGAATTACCGTTTTCTGTCTGGGTACGGGAATCACAGTTCACTGTCTGGTTATGGGAATTACAGTTTACTGTCTGGGTACGCGAATCACAGTTCACAGTCTGGGTACGGGAATCACAGTTCACTCTCTGGGTATGGGAATCACAGTTTACTCTCTGGGTACGGGAACCACAGTTCACTCTCTGGGATTGGGAATCACAGTTCCCTCTCTGTGTATGGGAATTACAGTTCACTGTCTGAATCTGGGAATCACAGTTTACTGTCCGGGTATCGGAATCACAGTTTACTGTCTGGGTATGGGAATCACAGTTTACTCTCTGGGAATGGGAATCACAGTTTACTGTCTGGGTTTGGGAATCACAGTTTACTCTCTGGGTACGGGAAACATAGTTTACTGTCTGGGAATGGGAATCACAGTTCACTGTCCGGTTATGGGAATTACCGTTTTCTGTCTGGGTACGGGAATCACAGTTCACTGTCTGGGTCTGGGAATCACAGTTTACTCTCTGGGTATGGGAATCACAGTTTACTCTCTGGGTACGGGAATCACAGTTTACTCTCTGGGTATGGGAATCACAGTTTCCTCTCTGGGAATGGGAATCACAGTTCACTGTCTGGTTATGGGAATTACAGTTTACTGTCTGGGTACGCGAATCACAGTTTACTGCCTGTGTACTGGAATCACAGTTTACTATTTGGATCTGGGATTCACAGTTTATTCTCTGGGTATGGGAATCACAGTTTACTGTCCGGGTATGGGAATCACAGTTCACTCTCTTGGTATGGGAATCACAGTTTACTGTCCTGGTACGGGAATCACATTTCACTCTCTGGGTATGGGAATCACAGTTTACTGTCCTGGTACGGGAATCACAGTTCACTCTCTGGGTATGGGAATCACAGTTTACTGTCCTGGTACGGGAATCACAGTTCACTCTCTGGGTATGGGAATCACAGTTTACTGTCCGGGTATGGGAATCACAGTTCACTCTCTTGGTATGGGAATCACAGTTTACTGTCTGGGTATGGGAAACACAGTTTACTCTCTGGGTAGGGGAATTACAGTTTACTGTCTGGGAACGGGAATCACTGTTCACTGTCTGGGTATGGGAATCACAGTTTACTGTCCTGGTACGGGAATCACAGTTCACTCTCTGGGTATGGGAATCACAGTTTACTGTCCGGGTATGGGAATCACAGTTTACTGTCCGGGTATGGGAATCACAGTTTACTGTCTGGGTAGGGGAATCACAGTTTACTGTCCGGGTACGGGAATCACAGTTTACTGCCTGGGTATGGGAATCACAGTTTACTGTCTGGGTCTGGGAATCACAGTATACTCTCTGGGTATGGGAATCACAGTTTACTCTCTGGGTATGGGAATCACAGTTTACTGTCCTGGTACGGGAATCACAGTTTACTCTCTGGGTATGGGAATCACAGTTTACTGTCCTGGTACGGGAATCACAGTTCACTCTCTTGGTATGGGAATCACAGATTACTGTCTGGGTATGGGAAACACAGTTTACTCTCTGGGTAGGGGAATTACATTTTACTGTCTGGGTACGGGAATCACTGTTCACTGTCTGGGTATGGGAATCACAGTTTACTGTCCTGGTACGGGAATCACAGTTCACTCTCTGGGTATGGGAATCACAGTTTACTGTCCGGGTATGGGAATCACAGTTTACTGTCCGGGTATGGGAATCACAGTTTACTGTCTGGGTAGGGGAATCACAGTTTACTGTCCGGGTACGGGAATCACAGTTTACTGTCCGGGTACGGGAATCACAGTTTACTGACTGAGTATGGGAATCACAGTTTACTCTCTGGGTATGGGAATCACAGTTTACTGTCCTGGTATGGGAATCACAGTTTACTCTCTGGGAATGGGAATCACAGTTCCCTCTCTGTGTATGGGAAATACAGTTTACTGTCTGGGTATGGGAATCACAGTTCACTCTCTGGGTATGGGAATCACAGTTTACTCTCTGCGTACGGGAATCACAGTTTACTGTCCGGGAATCGGAATCACAGCTTACTGTCTTGGTATGGGAATCACAGTTTACTGTCCGGGTATGGTAATCACAGTTTACTGTCCGGGTATCGGAATCACAGTTTACTGTCTGGGTAGGGGAATTACAGTTTACTATCTGGGTACGGGAATCACTGTTCACTGTCTGGGTATGGGAATCACAGTTTACTGTCCTGGTACGGGAATCACAGTTCACTCTCTGGGTATGGGAATCACAGTTTACTGTCCTGGTACGGGAATCACAGTTCACTCTCTGGGTATGGGAATCACAGTTTACTGTCCGGGTATGTGAATCACAGTTCACTCTCTTGGTATGGGAATCACAGTTTACTGTCCTGGTACGGGAATCACATTTCACTCTCTGGGTATGGGAATCACAGTTTACTGTCCTGGTACGGGAATGACAGTTCACTCTCTGGGTATGGGAATCACAGTTTACTGTCCTGGTACGGGAATCACAGTTCACTCTCTGGGTATGGGAATCACAGTTTACTGTCCGGGTATGGGAATCACAGTTCACTCTCTTGGTATGGGAATCACAGTTTACTGTCTGGGTATGGGAAACACAGTTTACTCTCTGGGTAGGGGAATTACAGTTTACTGTCTGGGTACGGGAATCACTGTTCACTGTCTGGGTATGGGAATCACAGTTTACTGTCCTGGTACGGGAATCACAGTTCACTCTCTGGGTATGGGAATCACAGTTTACTGTCCGGGTATGGGAATCACAGTTTACTGTCCGGGTATGGGAATCACAGTTTACTGTCTGGGTAGGGGAATCACAGTTTACTGTCCGGGTACGGGAATCACATTTTACTGCCTGGGTATGGGAATCACAGTTTACTGTCTGGGTCTGGGAATCACAGTTTACTCTCTGGGTATGGGAATCAGAGTTTACTGTCCTGGTATGGGAATCACAGTTCACTCTCTGGGTATGGGAATCACAGTTTACTGTCCTGGTACGGGAATCACAGTTTACTCTCTGGGTATGGGAATCACAGTTTACTGTCCTGGTACGGGAATCACAGTTCACTCTCTTGGTATGGGAATCACAGTTTACTGTCCGGGTATGGGAATCACAGTTTACTGTCTGGGTAGGGGAATCACAGTTTACTGTCTGGGTATGGGAATCACAGTTTACTGTCCGGGTATGGTAATCACAGTTTACTCTCTGGGTATGGGAATTACAGTTTACTATCTGGGTACGGGAATCACTGTTCACTGTCTGGGTATGGGAATCACAGTTTACTGTCCTGGTACGGCAATCACAGTTCACTCTCTGGGTATGGGAATCACAGTTTACTGTCCGGGTATGGGAATCACAGTTCACTCTCTTGGTATGGGAATCACAGTTCACTCTCTGGGTATGGGAAACACAGTTTACTCTCTGGGTAGGGGAATTACAGTTTACTGTCTGGGTACGGGAATCACTGTTCACTGTCTGGGTATGGGAATCACAGTTTACTGTCCTGGTACGGGAATCACAGTTCACTCTCTGGGTATGGGAATCACAGTTTACTGTCCGGGTATGGGAATCACAGTTTACTGTCCGGGTATGGGAATCACAGTTTACTGTCTGTGTAGGGGAATCACAGTTTACTGTCCGGGTACGGGAATCACAGTTTACTGCCTGGGTATGGGAATCACAGTTTACTGTCTGGGTCTGGGAATCACAGTATACTCTCTGGGTATGGGAATCACAGTTTACTCTCTGGGTATGGGAATCACAGTTTACTGTCCTGGTACGGGAATCACAGTTTACTCTCTGGGTATGGGAATCACAGTTTACTGTCCTGGTACGGGAATCACAGTTCACTCTCTTGGTATGGGAATCACAGATTACTGTCTGGGTATGGGAAACACAGTTTACTCTCTGGGTAGGGGAATTACATTTTACTGTCTGGGTACGGGAATCACAGTTCACTCTCTGGGTATGGGAATCACAGTTTACTGTCCGGGTATGGGAATCACAGTTTACTGTCCGGGTATGGGAATCACAGTTTACTGTCTGGGTAGGGGAATCACAGTTTACTGTCCGGGTACGGGAATCACAGTTTACTGTCCGGGTACGGGAATCACAGTTTACTGACTGAGTATGGGAATCACAGTTTACTCTCTGGGTATGGGAATCACAGTTTACTGTCCTGGTATGGGAATCACAGTTTACTCTCTGGGAATGGGAATCACAGTTCCCTCTCTGTGTATGGGAAATACAGTTTACTGTCTGGGTATGGGAATCACAGTTCACTCTCTGGGTATGGGAATCACAGTTTACTCTCTGCGTACGGGAATCACAGTTTACTGTCCGGGAATCGGAATCACAGCTTACAGTCTTGGTATGGGAATCACAGTTTACTGTCCGGGTATGGTAATCACAGTTTACTGTCCGGGTATCGGAATCACAGTTTACTGTCTGGGTAGGGGAATTACAGTTTACTATCTGGGTACGGGAATCACTGTTCACTGTCTGGGTATGGGAATCACAGTTTACTGTCCTGGTACGGGAATCACAGTTCACTCTCTGGGTATGGGAATCACAGTTTACTGTCCTGGTACGGGAATCACAGTTCACTCTCTGGGTATGGGAATCACAGTTTACTGTCCGGGTATGTGAATCACAGTTCACTCTCTTGGTATGGGAATCACAGTTTACTGTCCTGGTACGGGAATCACATTTCACTCTCTGGGTATGGGAATCACAGTTTACTGTCCTGGTACGGGAATGACAGTTCACTCTCTGGGTATGGGAATCACAGTTTACTGTCCTGGTACGGGAATCACAGTTCACTCTCTGGGTATGGGAATCACAGTTTACTGTCCGGGTATGGGAATCACAGTTCACTCTCTTGGTATGGGAATCACAGTTTACTGTCTGGGTATGGGAAACACAGTTTACTCTCTGGGTAGGGGAATTACAGTTTACTGTCTGGGTACGGGAATCACTGTTCACTGTCTGGGTATGGGAATCACAGTTTACTGTCCTGGTACGGGAATCACAGTTCACTCTCTGGGTATGGGAATCACAGTTTACTGTCCGGGTATGGGAATCACAGTTTACTGTCTGGGTATGGGAATCACAGTTTACTGTCTGGGTAGGGGAATCACAGTTTATTGTCCGGGTACGGGAATCACATTTTACTGCCTGGGTATGGGAATCACAGTTTACTGTCTGGGTCTGGGAATCACAGTTTACTCTCTGGGTATGGGAATCACAGTTTACTCTCTGGGTATGGGAATCAGAGTTTACTGTCCTGGTATGGGAATCACAGTTCACTCTCTGGGTATGGGAATCACAGTTTACTGTCCTGGTACGGGAATCACAGTTTACTCTCTGGGTATGGGAATCACAGTTTACTGTCCTGGTACGGGAATCACAGTTCACTCTCTTGGTATGGGAAACACAGTTTACTGTCCGGGTATGGGAATCACAGTTTACTGTCTGGGTAGGGGAATCACAGTTTACTGTCTGGGTATGGGAATCACAGTTTACTGTCCGGGTATGGTAATCACAGTTTACTCTCTGGGTATGGGAATTACAGTTTACTATCTGGGTACGGGAATCACTGTTCACTGTCTGGGTATGGGAATCACAGTTTACTGTCCTGGTACGGCAATCACAGTTCACTCTCTGGGTATGGGAATCACAGTTTACTGTCCGGGTATGGGAATCACAGTTCACTCTCTTGGTATGGGAATCACAGTTCACTCTCTGGGTATGGGAAACACAGTTTACTCTCTGGGTAGGGGAATTACAGTTTACTGTCTGGGTACGGGAATCACTGTTCACTGTCTGGGTATGGGAATCACAGTTTACTGTCCTGGTATCGGAATCACAGTTTACTGTCCGGGTACGGGAATCACAGTTTACTGCCTGAGTATGGGAATCACAGTTCACTCTCTGGGTATGGGAATCACAGTTTACTGTCCGGGTATCGGAATCACAGTTTACTGTCCGGGTACGGGAATCACAGTTTACTGCCTGGGTATGGGAATCACAGTTTACTGTCTGGGTCTGGGAATCACAGTTTACTCTCTGGGTATGGGAATCACAGTTTACTGTCCGGGTATCGGAATCACAGTTTACTGTCTGGGTAGGGGAATTACAGTTTACTGTCTGGGTATGGGAATCACTGTTCACTGTCTGGGTATGGGAATCACAGTTTACTGTCCTGGTACGGGAATCACAGTTCACTCTCTGGGTATGGGAATCACAGTTTACTGTCCGGGTATCGGAATCACAGTTTACTGTCCGGGTACGGGAATCACAGTTTACTGTCCTGGTACGGGAATCACAGTTCACTCTCTGTGTACGGGAATCACAGTTTACTGTCCGGGTATGGGAATCACAGTTTACTGTCTGGGTCTGTGAATCACAGTTTATTATCCGGGTACTGGAATCACAGTTTACTCTCTGGGTATGTGAATCACAGTTTACTATCCGGGTATCGGAATCACAGTTTACTGTCTGGGTATGGGAATCACAGTTTACTCTCTTGGTACGGGAATCACAGTTTACTGTCTGGTTATGGGAATTACAGTTTACTGTCTGGGTATGGGAATCACAGTTTACTGTCCTGGTATGGGAATCACAGTTTACTGTCTGGGTACGGGAATCACAGTTTACTGTCTGGGTTTCGGAATCACAGTTCACTCTCTGGGTATGGGAATCACAGTTTATTGTCTGGGCATGGGAATCACAGTTTACTGTCCGGGTATGTACTCACATTTTACTCTCTGAGTACAGGAATCCTAGTTTACTGTCTGGGAATGGGAATCACAGTTTACTGTCTGGGTAGGGGAATCACAGTTTACTGTCTGGGTATGGGAATCACAGTTTACTGTCCGGGTATGGTAATCACAGTTTACTCTCTGGGTATGGGAATTACAGTTTACTATCTGGGTACGGGAATCACTGTTCACTGTCTGGGTATGGGAATCACAGTTTACTGTCCTGGTACGGCAATCACAGTTCACTCTCTGGGTATGGGAATCAGAGTTTACTGTCCGGGTATGGGAATCACAGTTCACTCTCTTGGTATGGGAATCACAGTTCACTCTCTGGGTATGGGAAACACAGTTTACTCTCTGGGTAGGGGAATTACAGTTTACTGTCTGGGTACGGGAATCACTGTTCACTGTCTGGGTATGGGAATCACAGTTTACTGTCCTGGTATCGGAATCACAGTTTACTGTCCGGGTACGGGAATCACAGTTTACTGCCTGGGTATGGGAATCACAGTTCACTCTCTGGGTATGGGAATCACAGTTTACTGTCCGGGTATCGGAATCACAGTTTACTGTCCGGGTACGGGAATCACAGTTTACTGCCTGGGTATGGGAATCACAGTTTACTGTCTGGGTCTGGGAATCACAGTTTACTCTCTGGGTATGGGAATCACAGTTTACTGTCCGGGTATCGGAATCACAGTTTACTGTCTGGGTAGGGGAATTACAGTTTACTGTCTGGGTATGGGAATCACTGTTCACTGTCTGGGTATGGGAAACACAGTTTACTGTCCTGGTACGGGAATCACAGTTCACTCTCTGTGTATGGGAATCACAGTTTACTGTCCGGGTATCGGAATCACAGTTTACTGTCCGGGTACGGGAATCACAGTTTACTGTCCTGGTACGGGAATCACAGTTCACTCTCTCTGTACGGGAATCACAGTTTACTGTCCGGGTATGGGAATCACAGTTTACTGTCTGGGTCTGTGAATCACAGTTTATTATCCGGGTACGGGAATCACAGTTTACTCTCTGGGTATGTGAATCACAGTTTACTATCCGGGTATCGGAATCACAGTTTACTGTCTGGGTATGGGAATCACAGTTTACTCTCTTGGTACGGGAATCACAGTTTACTGTCTGGTTATGGGAATTACAGTTTACTGTCTGGGTATGGGAATCACCGTTTACTGTCCTGGTATGGGAATCACAGTTTACTGTCTGGGTACGGAATCACAGTTTACTGTCTGGGTTTCGGAATCACAGTTCACTCTCTGGGTATGGGAATCACAGTTTATTGTCTGGGCATGGGAATCACAGTTTACTGTCCGGGTATGGTACTCACAGTTTACTCTCTGAGTACAGGAATCCTAGTTTACTGTCTGGGAATGGGAATCACAGTTCACTGTCTGGTTATGGGAATTACAGTTTACTGTCTGGGTACGGGAATCACAGTTCAGTCTCTTGGTATGGGAATCACAGTTTTTCTGTCTGGGTACGGGAATCACAGTTCACTCTCTGGTTACAGGAATCATAGCTTACTGTCTGGGAATGGGAATCACAGTTCACTGTCTGGTTATGGGAATTACAGTTTACTGTCTGGGTACGGGAATCACAGTTCACTGTCTGGGTCTGGGAATCACAGTTTACTGTCTGGGTATGGGAAACACAGTTTACTGTCTGGGTTTGGGAATCACAGTTTACTCTCTGGGTACGGGAATCATAGTTTACTGTCTGGGAATGGGAATCACATTTCACTCTCTGTGTATGGGAATTACAGTTTACTGTCTGGGCATGAGAATCACAGTTCACTCTCTGGGTACGGGAATCACAGTTTACTGTCCGGGAATCAGAATCAGAGCTTACTGTCTTGGTATGGGAATCACAGTTTACTGTCTGGGAATGGGAATCACAGTTCACTGTCTGGTTATGGGAATTACAGTTTACTGTCTGGGTACGGGAATCACAGTTCAGTCTCTTGGTATGGGAATCACAGTTTGCTCTCTGGGTATGGGAATCACAGTTCACTGTCCGGGTATGGCAATCACAGTTTAATGTCCGGGTATCGGAATCACAGTTTACTCTCTGGGTACGGGAATCACAGTTCATTCTCTGGGTATGGGAATCACAGTTTACTCTCTGGGAATGGGAATCACAGTTTACTGTCTGGGTTTGGGAATCACAGTTTACTCTCTGGGTACGGGAATCATAGTTTACTGTCTGGGAATGGGAATCACAGTTCACTGTCCGGTTATGGGAATTACCGTTTTCTGTCTGGGTACGGGAATCACAGTTCACTGTCTGGTTATGGGAATTACAGTTTACTGTCTGGGTACGCGAATCACAGTTCACAGTCTGGGTACGGGAATCACAGTTCACTCTCTGGGTATGGGAATCACAGTTTACTCTCTGGGAATGGGAATCACAGTTTACTGTCTGGGTTTGGGAATCACAGTTTACTCTCTGGGTACGGGAATCATAGTTTACTGTCTGGGAATGGGAATCACATTTCACTCTCTGTGTATGGGAATTACAGTTTACTGTCTGGGCATGAGAATCACAGTTCACTCTCTGGGTACGGGTATCACAGTTTACTGTCCGGGAATCAGAATCAGAGCTTACTGTCTTGGTATGGGAATCACAGTTTACTGTCTGGGAATGGGAATCACAGTTCACTGTCTGGTTATGGGAATTACAGTTTACTGTCTGGGTACGGGAATCACAGTTCAGTCTCTTGGTATGGGAATCACAGTTTGCTCTCTGGGTATGGGAATCACAGTTCACTGTCCGGGTATGGCAATCACAGTTTAATGTCCGGGTATCGGAATCACAGTTTACTCTCTGGGTACGGGAATCACAGTTCATTCTCTGGGTATGGGAATCACAGTTTACTCTCTGGGAATGGGAATCACAGTTTACTGTCTGGGTTTGGGAATCACAGTTTACTCTCTGGGTACGGGAATCATAGTTTACTGTCTGGGAATGGGAATCACAGTTCACTGTCCGGTTATGGGAATTACCGTTTTCTGTCTGGGTACGGGAATCACAGTTCACTGTCTGGTTATGGGAATTACAGTTTACTGTCTGGGTACGCGAATCACAGTTCACAGTCTGGGTACGGGAATCACAGTTCACTCTCTGGGTATGGGAATCACAGTTTACTCTCTGGGTACGGGAACCACAGTTTACTCTCTGGGATTGGGAATCACAGTTCCCTCTCTGTGAATGGGAATTACAGTTCACTGTCTGAATCTGGGAATCACAGTTTACTGTCCGGGTATCGGAATCACAGTTTACTGTCTAGGTATGGGAAACACAGTTTACTCTCTGGGTACAGGAATCTCAGTTCATTCTCTGGGTATGGGAATCACAGTTTACTCTCTGGGAATGGGAATCACAGTTTACTGTCTGGGTTTGGGGATCACAGTTTACTCTCTGGGTACGGGAATCATAGTTTACTGTCTGGGAATGGGAATCACAGTTCACTGTCCGGTTATGGGAATTACCGTTTTCTGTCTGGGTACGGGAATCACAGTTCACTGTCTGGGTCTGGGAATCACAGTTTACTCTCTGGGTAAGGGAATCACAGTTTACTCTCTGGGTACGGGAATCACAGTTTACTCTCTGGGTATGGGAATCACAGTTTCCTCTCTGGGAATGGGAATCACAGTTCACTGTCTGGTTATGGGAATTACAGTTTATTGTCTGGGTACGCGAATCACAGTTTACTGCCTGGGTACTGGAATCACAGTTTACTCTCTGGGTATGGGAATCACAGTTTACTGTTTGGGTCTGGGAATCACAGTTTATTCTCTGGGTATGGGAATCACAGTTCACTGTCTGGGTACGGGAATCACAGTTCACTCTCTGGGTATGGGAATCACAGTTTACTCTCTGGGTACGGGAATCACAGTTTACTCTCTGGGAATGGGAATCACAGTTCCCTCTCTGTGTATGGGAAATACAGTTTACTGTCTGGGTATGGGAATCACAGTTCACTCTCTGGGTATGGGAATCACAGTTTACTCTCTGCGTACGGGAATCACAGTTTACTGTCCGGGAATCGGAATCACAGCTTACTGTCTTGGTATGGGAATCACAGTTTACTGTCCGGGTATGGTAATCACAGTTTACTGTCCGGGTATCGGAATCACAGCTTTACTGTCTTGGTATGGGAATCACAGTTTACTGTCCGGGTATGGTAATCACAGTTTACTGTCCGGGTATCGGAATCACAGTTGACTGTCTGGGTAGGGGAATTACAGTTTACTATCTGGGTACGAGAATCACTGTTCACTGTCTGGGTATGGGAATCACAGTTTACTGTCCTGGTTCGAGAATCACAGTTCACTCTCTGGGTATGGGAATCACAATTTACTGTCCGGGTATGGGAATCACAGTTCACTCTCTTGGTATGGGAATAACAGTTTACTGTCTGGGTATGGGAATCACAGTTTACTGTCCTGGTACGGGAATCACAGTTCACTCTCTGGGTATGGGAATCACAGTTTACTGTCCGGGTATGGGAATCACAGTTTACTGTCCGGGTATGGGAATCACAGTTTACTGTCTGGGTAGGGGAATCACAGTTTACTGTCCGGGTACGGGAATCACAGTTTACTGTCCGGGTACGGGAATCACAGTTTACTGCCTGGGTATGGGAATCACAGTTTACTCTCTGGGTACGGGAATCATAGTTTACTGTCTGGGAATGGGAATCACATTTCACTCTCTGTGTATGGGAATTACAGTTTACTGTCTGGGCATGAGATTCACAGTTCACTCTCTGGGTACGGGAATCACAGTTTACTGTCCGGGAATCAGAATCAGAGCTTACTGTCTTGGTATGGGAATCACAGTTTACTGTCTGGGAATGGGAATCACAGTTCACTGTCTGGTTATGGGAATTACAGTTTACTGTCTGGGTACGGGAATCACAGTTCAGTCTCTTGGTATGGGAATCACAGTTTACTCTCTGGGTATGGGAATCACAGTTCACTGTCCGGGTATGGCAATCACAGTTTACTGTCCGGGTATCGGAATCACAGTTTACTGTCTGGGTATGGGAAACACAGTTTACTCTCAAGGTACGGGAATCACAGTTCATTCTCTGGGTATGGGAATCACAGTTTACTCTCTGGGAATTGGAATCACAGTTTACTGTCTGGGTTTGGGAATCACAGTTTACTCTCTGGGTACGGGAATCATAGTTTACTGTCTCGGAATGGGAATCACAGTTTACTCTCTGGGTACGGGAATCACAGTTCATTCTCTGGGTATGGGATTCACAGTTTACTCTCTGTGAATGGGAATCACAGTTTACTGTCTGGGTTTGGGAATCACAATTTACTCTCTGGGTACGGGAATCATAGTTTACTGTCTGGGAATGGGAATCACATTTCACTCTCTGTGTATGGGAATTACAGTTTACTGTCTGGGCATGAGAATCACAGTTCACTCTCTGGGTACGGGAATCACAGTTTACTGTCCGGGAATCAGAATCAGAGCTTACTGTCTTGGTATGGGAATCACAGTTTACTGTCTGGGAATGGGAATCACAGTTCACTGTCTGGTTATGGGAATTACAGTTTACTGTCTGGGTACGGGAATCACAGTTCAGTCTCTTGGTATGGGAATCACAATTTACTCTCTGGGTATGGGAATCACAGTTCACTGTCCGGGTATGGCAATCACAGTTTACTGTCCGGGTATCGGAATCACAGTTTACTGTCTGGGTATGGGAAACACAGTTTACTCTCTGGGTACGGGAATCACAGTTCATTCTCTGGGTATGGGAATCACAGTTTACTCTCTGGGAATGGGAATCACAGTTTACTGTCTGGGTTTGGGAATCACAGTTTACTCTCTGGGTACGGGAATCATAGTTTACTGTCTGGGAATGGGAATCACAGTTCACTGTCCGGTTATGGGAATTACCGTTTTCTGTCTGGGTACGGGAATCACAGTTCACTGTCTGGTTATGGGAATTACAGTTTACTGTCTGGGTACGCGAATCACAGTTCACAGTCTGGGTACGGGAATCACAGTTCACTCTCTGGGTATGGGAATCACAGTTTACTCTCTGGGTACGGGAACCACAGTTTACTCTCTGGGATTGGGAATCACAGTTCCCTCTCTGTGTATGGGAATTACAGTTCACTGTCTGAATCTGGGAATCACAGTTTACTGTCCGGGTATCGGAATCACAGTTTACTGTCTGGGTATGGGAAACACAGTTTACTCTCTGGGTACAGGAATCTCAGTTCATTCTCTGGGTATGGGAATCACAGTTTACTCTCTGGGAATCGGAATCACAGTTTACTGTCTGGGTTTGGGGATCACAGTTTACTCTCTGGGTACGGGAATCATAGTTTACTGTCTGGGAATGGGAATCACAGTTCACTGTCCGGTTATGGGAATTACCGTTTTCTGTCTGGGTACGGGAATCACAGTTCACTGTCTGGGTCTGGGAATCACAGTTTACTCTCTGGGTAAGGGAATCACAGTTTACTCTCTGGGTACGGGAATCACAGTTTACTCTCTGGGTATGGGAATCACAGTTTCCTCTCTGGGAATGGGAATCACAGTTCACTGTCTGGTTATGGGAATTACAGTTTACTGTCTGGGTAAGCGAATCACAGTTTACTGCCTGGGTACTGGAATCACAGTTTACTCTCTGGGTATGGGAATCACAGTTTACTGTTTGGGTCTGGGAATCACAGTTTATTCTCTGGGTATGGGAATCACAGTTCACTGTCTGGGTACGGGAATCACAGTTCACTCTCTGGGTATGGGAATCACAGTTTACTCTCTGGGTACGGGAATCACAGTTTACTCTCTGGGAATGGGAATCACAGTTCCCTCTCTGTGTATGGGAAATACAGTTTACTGTCTGGGTATGGGAATCACAGTTCACTCTCTGGGTACGGGAATCACAGTTTACTGTCCGGGAATCGGAATCACAGCTTACTGTCTTGGTATGGGAATCACAGTTTACTGTCCGGGTATGGTAATCACAGTTTACTGTCCAGGTATCGGAATCACAGCTTTACTGTCTTGGTATGGGAATCACAGTTTACTGTCCGGGTATGGTAATCACAGTTTACTGTCCGGGTATCGGAATCACAGTTGACTGTCTGGGTAGGGGAATTACAGTTTACTATCTGGGTACGAGAATCACTGTTCACTGTCTGGGTATGGGAATCACAGTTTACTGTCCTGGTACGAGAATCACAGTTCACTCTCTCGGTATGGGAATCACAATTTACTGTCCGGGTATGGGTATCACAGTTCACTCTCTTGGTATGGGAATAACAGTTTACTGTCTGGGTATGGGAATCACAGTTTACTGTCCTGGTACGGGAATCACAGTTCACTCTCTGGGTATGGGAATCACAGTTTACTGTCCGGGTATGGGAATCACAGTTTACTGTCCGGGTATGGGAATCACAGTTTACTGTCTGGGTAGGGGAATCACAGTTTACTGTCCGGGTACGGGAATCACAGTTTACTGTCCGGGTACGGGAATCACAGTTTACTGCCTGGGTATGGGAATCACAGTTTACTCTCTGGGTATGGGAATGACAGTTTACTGTCCGGGTATGGGAATCACAGTTCACTCTCTTGGTATGGGAATAACAGTTTACTGTCTGGGTATGGGAATCACAGTTTACTGTCCTGGTACGGGAATCACAGTTCACTCTCTGGGTATGGGAATCACAGTTTACTGTCCGGGTATGGGAATCACAGTTTACTGTCTGGGTATGGGATTCACAGTGTACTGTCCGGGTATGGGAATCACAGTTTACTGTCCGGGTACGGGAATCACAGTTTACTCTCTGGGTACGGGAATCATAGTTTACTGTCTGGGAATGGGAATCACATTTCACTCTCTGTGTATGGGAATTACAGTTTACTGTCTGGGCATGAGATTCACAGTTCACTCTCTGGGTACGGGAATCACAGTTTACTGTCCGGGAATCAGAATCAGAGCTTACTGTCTTGGTATGGGAATCACAGTTTACTGTCTGGGAATGGGAATCACAGTTCACTGTCTGGTTATGGGAATTACAGTTTACTGTCTGGGTACGGGAATCACAGTTCAGTCTCTTGGTATGGGAATCACAGTTTACTCTCTGGGTATGGGAATCACAGTTCACTGTCCGGGTATGGCAATCACAGTTTACTGTCCGGGTATCGGAATCACAGTTTACTGTCTGGGTATGGGAAACACAGTTTACTCTCAAGGTACGGGAATCACAGTTCATTCTCTGGGTATGGGAATCACAGTTTACTCTCTGGGAATGGGAATCACAGTTTACTGTCTGGGTTTGGGAATCACAGTTTACTCTCTGGGTACGGGAATCATAGTTTACTGTCTGGGAATGGGAATCACAGTTTACTCTCTGGGTACGGGAATCACAGTTCATTCTCTGGGTATGGGAATCACAGTTTACTCTCTGGGAATGGGAATCACAGTTTACTGTCTGGGTTTGGGAATCACAGTTTACTCTCTGGGTACGGGAATCATAGTTTACTGTCTGGGAATGGGAATCATAGTTCACTGTCCGGTTATGGGAATTACCGTTTTCTGTCTGGGTACGGGAATCACAGTTCACTGTCTGGGTCTGGGAATCACAGTTTACTCTCTGGGTATGGGAATCACAGTTTACTCTCTGGGTACGGGAATCACAGTTTATTGTCCGGGAATCGGAATCACAGCTTACTGTCTTGGTATGGGAATCACAGTTTACTGTCCGGGTATGGTAATCACAGTTTACTGTCCGGGTATCGTAATCACAGTTGACTGTCTGGGTAGGGGAATTACAGTTTACTATCTGGGTACGAGAATCACTGTTCACTGTCTGGGTATGGGAATCACAGTTTACTGTCCTGGTACGAGAATCACAGTTCACTCTCTGGGTATGGGAATCACAATTTACTGTCCATGTATGGGAATCACAGTTCACTCTCTTGGTATGGGAATCACAGTTTACTGTCTGGGTATGGGAATCACAGTTTACTGTCCTGGTACGGGAATCACAGTTCACTCTCTGGGTATGGGAATCACAGTTTACTGTCCGGGTATGGGAATCACAGTTTACTGTCCGGGTATGGGAATCACAGTTTACTGTCTGGGTAGGGGAATCACAGTTTACTGTCCGGGTACGGGAATCACAGTTTACTGTCCGGGTACGGGAATCACAGTTTACTGCCTGGGTATGGGAATCACAGTTTACTCTCTGGGTATGGGAATGACAGTTTACTGTCCGGGTATCGGAATCACAATTTACTGTCTGGGTATGGGATTCACAGTGTACTGTCCGGGTATGGGAATCACAGTTTACTGTCCGGGTATGGGAATCACAGTTTACTCTCTGGGTACGGGAATCATAGTTTACTGTCTGGGAATGGGAATCACATTTCACTCTCTGTGTATGGGAATTACAGTTTACTGTCTGGGAATGGGAATCACAGTTCACTCTCTGGGTACGGGAATCACAGTTTACTGTCCGGGAATCAGAATCAGAGCTTACTGTCTTGGTATGGGAATCACAGTTTAGTGTCTGGGAATGGGAATCACAGTTCACTGTCTGGTTATGGGAATTACAGTTTACTGTCTGGGTACGGGAATCACAGTTCAGTCTCTTGGTATGGGAATCACAGTTTACTCTCTGGGTATGGGAATCACAGTTCACTGTCCGGGTATGGCAATCACAGTTTACTGTCCGGGTATCGGAATCACAGTTTACTGTCTGGGTATGGGAAACACAGTTTACTCTCTGGGTACGGGAATCACAGTTCATTCTCTGGGTATGGGAATCACAGTTTACTCTCTGGGAATGGGAATCACAGTTTACTGTCTGGGTTTGGGAATCACAGTTTACTCTCTGGGTACGGGAATCATAGTTTACTGTCTGGGAATGGGAATCACAGTTCACTGTCCGGTTATGGGAATTACCGTTTTCTGTCTGGGTACGGGAATCACAGTTCACTGTCTGGTTATGGGAATTACAGTTTACTGTCTGGGTACGCGAATCACAGTTCACAGTCTGGGTACGGGAATCACAGTTCACTCTCTGGGTATGGGAATCACAGTTTACTCTCTGGGTACGGGAATCACAGTTTACTCTCTGGGATTGGGAATCACAGTTCCCTGTCTGTGTATGGGAATTACAGTTCACTGTCTGAATCTGGGAATCACAGTTTACTGTCCGGGTATCGGAATCACAGTTTACTGTCTGGGTATGGGAAACACAGTTTACTCTCTGGGTACAGGAATCTCAGTTCATTCTCTGGGTATGGGAATCACAGTTTACTCTCTGGGAATGGGAATCACAGTTTACTGTCTGGGTTTGGGGATCACAGTTTACTCTCTGGGTACGGGAATCATAGTTTACTGTCTGGGACTGGGAATCACAGTTCCCTGTCCGGTTATGGGAATTACCGTTTTCTGTCTGGGTACTGGAATCACAGTTCACTGTCTGGGTCTGGGAATCACAGTTTACTCTCTGGGTATGGGAATCACAGTTTACTCTCTGGGTACGGGAATCACAGTTTACTCTCTGGGTATGGGAATCACAGTTTCCTCTCTGGGAATGGGAATCACAGTTCACTGTCTGGTTATGGGAATTACAGTTTACTGTCTGGGTACTGGAATCACAGTTTACTCTCTGGGTATGGGAATCACATTTCACTGTCCGGGTACGGGAATCACAGTTCACTCTCTGGGTATGGGAATCACAGTTTACTCTCTGGGTACGGGAATCTCAGTTTACTCTCTGGGAATGGGAATCACAGTTCCCTCTCTGTGTATGGGAAATACAGTTTACTGTCTGGGTATGGGAATCACAGTTCACTCTCTGGGTATGGGAATCACAGTTTACTCTCTGCATACGGGAATCACAGTTTACTGTCCGGGAATTTGGAATCACAGCTTACTGTATTGGTATGGGAATCACAGTTTACTGTCCGGGTATGGTAATCACAGTTTACTGTCCGGGTATCGGAATCACAGCTTTACTGTCTTGGTATGGGAATCACAGTTTACTGTCCGGGTATGGTAATCACAGTTTACTGTCCGGGTATCGGAATCACAGTTGACTGTCTGGGTAGGGGAATTACAGTTTCCTATCTGGGCACGGGAATCACTGTTCACTGTCTGGGTATGGGAATCACAGTTTACTGTCCTGGTACGAGAATCACAGTTCACTCTCTGGGTATGGGAATCACCATTTACTGTCCGGGTATGGGAATCACAGTTCACTCTCTTGGTATGGGAATCACAGTTTACTGTCTGGGTATGGGAAACACAGTTTACTCTCTGGGTAGGGGAATTACAGTTTACTGTCTGGGTACGGGAATCACTGTTCACTGTCTGGGTATGGGAATCACAGTTTACTGTCTGGGTATGGGATTCACAGTGTACTGTCCGTGTATGGGAATCACAGTTTACTGTCCGGGTATGGGAATCACAGTTCACTCTCTGGGTATGGGAATCACAGTTTACTGTCCTGGTATGGGAATCACAGTTCACTCTCTGGGTATGGGAATCATAGTTTACTGTCCTGGTATGGGAATCACAGTTTACTCTCTGGGAATGGGAATCACAGTTCCCTCTCTGTGTATGGGAAATACAGTTTACTGTCTGGGTATGGGAATCACAGTTCACTCTCTGGGTATGGGAATCACAGTTTACTCTCTGCGTACGGGAATCACAGTTTACTGTCCGGGAATCGGAATCACAGCTTACTGTCTTGGTATGGGAATCACAGTTTACTGTCCGGGTATGGTAATCACAGTTTACTGTCCGGGTATCGGAATCACAGTTTACTGTCTGGGTAGGGGAATTACAGTTTACTATCTGGGTACAGGAATCACTGTTCACTGTCTGGGTATGGGAATCACAGTTTACTGTCCTGGTACGGGAATCACAGTTCACTCTCTGGGTATGGGAATCACAGTTTACTGTCCTGGTACGGGAATCACAGTTCACTCTCTGGGTATGGGAATCACAGTTTACTGTCCGGGTATGGGAATCACAGTTCACTCTCTTGGTATGGGAATCACAGTTTACTGTCCTGGTACGGGAATCACAGTTCACTCTCTGGGTATGGGAATCACAGTTTACTGTCCTGGTACGGGAATCACAGTTCACTCTCTGGGTATGGGAATCACAGTTTACTGTCCTGGTACGGGAATCACAGTTCACTCTCTGGGTATGGGAATCACAGTTTACTGTCCGGGTATGGGAATCACAGTTCACTCTCTTGGTATGGGAATCACAGTTTACTGTCTGGGTATGGGAAACACAGTTTACTCTCTGGGTAGGGGAATTACAGTTTACTGTCTGGGTACGGGAATCACTGTTCACTGTCTGGGTATGGGAATCACAGTTTACTGTCCTGGTACGGGAATCACAGTTCACTCTCTGGGTATGGGAATCACAGTTTACTGTCCGGGTATGGGAATCACAGTTTACTGTCCGGGTATGGGAATCACAGTTTACTGTCTGGGTAGGGGAATCACAGTTTACTGTCCGGGTACGGGAATCACAGTTTACTGCCTGGGTATGGGAATCACAGTTTACTCTCTGGGTATGGGAATCACAGTTTACTGCCTGGGTATGGGAATCACAGTTTACTGCCTGGGTATGGGAATCACAGTTTACTCTCTGGGTATGGGAATCACAGTTTACTGTCCTGGTATGGGAATCACAGTTCACTCTCTGGGTATGGGAATCACAGTTTACTGTCCTGGTATGGGAATCACAGTTTACTCTCTGGGTATGGGAATCACAGTTTACTGTCCTGGTACGGGAATCACAGTTCACTCTCTTGGTATGCGAATCACAGTTTACTGTCCGGGTATGGGAATCACAGTTTACTGTCCGGGTATGGGAATCACAGTTTACTCTCTGGGTATGGGAATTACAGTTTACTATCTGGGTACGGGAATCACTGTTCACTGTCTGGGTATGGGAATCACAGTTTACTGTCCTGGTACGGCAATCACAGTTCACTCTCTCGGTATGGGAATCACAGTTTACTGTCCGGGTATGGGAATCACAGTTCACTCTCTTGGTATGGGAATCACAGTTCACTCTCTGGGTATGGGAAACACAGTTTACTCTCTGGGTAGGGGAATTACAGTTTACTGTCTGGGTACGGGAATCACTGTTCACTGTCTGGGTATGGGAATCACAGTTTACTGTCCTGGTATCGGAATCACAGTTTACTGTCCGGGTATGGGAATCACAGTTTACTGTCTGGGTAGGGGAATCACAGTTTACTGTCCGGGTACGGGAATCACAGTTTACTGCCTGGGTATGGGAATCACAGTTTACTCTCTGGGTATGGGAATCACAGTTTACTGCCTGGGTATGGGAATCACAGTTTACTGCCTGGGTATGGGAATCACAGTTTACTCTCTGGGTATTGGAATCACAGTTTACTGTCCTGGTATGGGAATCACAGTTCACTCTCTGGGTATGGGAATCACAGTTTACTGTCCTGGTATGGGAATCACAGTTTACTCTCTGGGTATGGGAATCACAGTTTACTGTCCTGGTAGGGGAATCACAGTTCACTCTCTTGGTATGGGAATTACAGTTTACTATCTGGGTATGGGAATTACAGTTTACTATCTGGGTACGGGAATCACTGTTCACTGTCTGGGTATGGGAATCACAGTTTACTGTCCTGGTACGGCAATCACAGTTCACTCTCTCGGTATGGGAATCACAGTTTACTGTCCGGGTATGGGAATCACAGTTCACTCTCTTGGTATGGGAATCACAGTTCACTCTCTGGGTATGGGAAACACAGTTTACTCTCTGGGTAGGGGAATTACAGTTTACTGTCTGGGTACGGGAATCACTGTTCACTGTCTGGGTATGGGAATCACAGTTTACTGTCCTGGTATCGGAATCACAGTTTACTGTCCGGGTACGGGAATCACAGTTTACTGCCTGGGTATGGGAATCACAGTTCACTCTCTGGGTATGGGAATCACAGTTTACTGTCCGGGTATCGGAATCACAGTTTACTGTCCGGGTACGGGAATCACAGTTTACTGCCTGGGTATGGGAATCACAGTTTACTGTCTGGGTCTGGGAATCACAGTTTACTCTCTGGGTATGGGAATCACAGTTTACTGTCCGGGTATCGGAATCACACTTTACTGTCTGGGTACGGGAATCACTGTTCACTGTCTGGGTATGGGAATCACAGTTTACTGTCCTGGTACGGGAATCACAGTTCACTCTCTGGGTATGGGAATCACAGTTTACTGTCCGGGTATCGGAATCACAGTTTACTGTCCGGGTACGGGAATCACAGTTTACTGTCCTGGTACGGGAATCACAGTTCACTCTCTGGGTACGGGAATCACAGTTTACTGTCCGGGTATGGGAATCACAGTTTACTGTCTGGGTCTGGGAATCACAGTTTACTGTCTGGGTCTGTGAATCACAGTTTATTATCCAGGTACGGGAATCACAGTTTACTCTCTGGGTATGTGAATCACAGTTTACTATCCGGGTATCGGAATCACAGTTTACTGTCTGGGTATGGGAATCACAGTTTACTCTCTTGGTACGGGAATCACAGTTTACTGTCTGGTTATGGGAATTACAGTTTACTGTCTGGGTATGGGAATCACAGTTTACTGTCCGGGTATGGGAATCACAGTTTACTGTCTGGGTACGGGAATCACAGTTTACTGTCTGGTTATGGGAATTACAGTTTACTGTCTGGGTATGGGAATCACAATTTACTGTGTCTGCTTTGGCCTCCCCACCCCCTGCAAGAGCCCCAGCTGCCCAAACCTCTCGGCTCCGGATGGCTTCGGCCTCAGAGTCCGCAATCCCATCCTCTCGAGAACCACCTGTGCCCGAGCCTGAACCCTACGCCGAGGACCTAGGCAGATGCCGGGCCTTCCTGCTCCAACGCTCCCTGGTTTTCGATCTGCAGCCGCATAGCAACGCTTCCGACAGATGGAAGATAGCGTACATCATGGGGTTGCTACGAGGGGAAGTCTTGGCTTGGGCCACCGCGGTGTGGGATAACCGGACAGAGGTTTCTTCCTCCTACCCCTCCTTTGTCACCGAAATGAGAGGTTTCCAGCAATCCATTCGCGGCAAGGATGCCGCTAGCTGACCACTTGCTCTCCGCCAGGCTTCACGAAGTGTTCCGTCGAGTTCCGGACCTTGGCCGCAGACCGGGTGGAGTGACGAGGCCCCACGAGAGGAGTTTCGGCAGGGCCTCACGGATCAGATCAAGCATGAGTTGTCCGCGAGAGACGACACGGACTGTCTGGGCTCCGATCTCGCTGGCCATCCGATTAGACTACCGACTTCAGGAGCGTCAGAGAGAGACCAGTCGCCCCGGTTCACCTTGCCCGCCTCAGCCAGGTCCCCTTCCGCAGCTGCTCCCCATGTGGCTGCTGCTATCCCTGTCCCAACCCCCCCCCCCCACCCCCCGAGGGAAGAACCGATGCAGCTGGGACGGGACTGGCCCTCCCTGGTGGAGAGCTGGGGAGTGTTACTATTCCGGCCAACCAGGCCACTTCCGGGATGTCTGCCCTTAGCGGCCTAAAGCGAGGGAACCAGTGAGAAAGGGAGCCATGGTGAGCCGACTGACGCTCAGTACCCCAGTACCTTCAGTACCCCAGTCACGGATGCAGATCCCAGCAACTGTGAAATACCAGCTGCAGTCCCTGTCCCTATCCGCTCTGGTGGATTCCTGTGTGGAGGGCAACCTGCTGGACGAGGAGATAGCCACCCAGGCCGGAATACCGCGGGAGCCATTGACCACCCCCCTGGATGGGAAACTGCTTGCTCGGGTGACCCACTGTTCGCTGCCCCTGATCTTGGTTCTTTCCGGCAATCATCGCGAGGAAGTACGTTTCAGCCTCATTCAGTAAGCCCCGGTAGTCCTAGGGTACCCATAGCTGACACAGCACAATCCCCATATTGACTGGCCTACCGGGAGGATAGCCGAATGGAGCCTGTCCTGCCACACCAACTGCCTGCGGTCGGCCCTGTCTCCCAGAGAAGCCACCGTGACCCCAACTGTTTTGGAGCCCCTTGACTTGTCCCGGGTCCCCAAGGAGTATCATGACTTAGCACAAGTGCTCAGCAAACAGCGGGCCCTTTCTCTATCCCCGCTCAGGAAGAAGAGATTGGGACCATGTTGATCGGTGATGGAAGGTTTGGGAGGAGATTCGCACAACCCTACTCAGATCGACAAACCGAAATAAGAAAACGACCGACCAACACCGGACTCCAGCACCAGAGTACCAACCCGGGTAGATGGTGTGGCTTTCCACCAAGGACATCCCACTCACATGCGAACCTAGGAAACTCGCTCCCTGCTTCCTGGGACCATTCAAGGTCGAAAGGATTATCAACCCCACAGCGGTCTGTCTCACGCTGCCTAACTCCATGCGTATTCACCCAACCTTTCATGTATCACAGTTGAAACCAGTCTCCGTCAGCCCTTTGTGTACCCAGCTGAGACTCCTCTCCCTGCCCGGCTCATCAACAACCAGCCGGCATACACCGTCCGACGACTGCTAGATATGCGCCGTCGGGGCAGGGGCCTCCAATACCTGGTGGACTGGGAGGGGTAACGGTCCTGAAGAACGTCCTTGGGTCCCCCGCTCCTTTATCCTTGACCCTTCCCTCATCCAGGACTTCCATCGGGACCATCCAGACAGACCTGGAGGATCGCCGGGAGGCTCCCATTGGTGGGGAGGGGGGTACTGTCATGGTTCTGGTGGGCCGTTCCCCTTTAACACTCCTTTCTCTCTCTCTCTCTCTCTCTCTCTCTCTCTCTCTCTCTCTCTCTCTCTCTCTCTCTCTCTCTCTCTCTCTCTCTCTCTCTCTCTCTCTCTCTCTCTCTCCCTCTCTCTCTCTCTGTCTTGTTTTACGGCGGTTGGCACCCAGCGTAATGGTGCATTACCGCCACAACACTCCCTTCTCCCTGATCATGCCCCAATTTCAGTCATATGAATGAATGAAGCTTCTCCATTGTTACACCTATCACAGTAGGAGATACATCCATATAAAAACCAGATAGCTTCTCCTTGGTCATATAAGCCCTATGGACCACTTTAAATTGTAGGCAGGAATGACAGGCTCATAACGATGAAGTTTTAACCAGTTTAAAAATTTCATTCCAAGTTCCTTCAGAAATTGAAGTCTGTAAATCTTGTTCCCAAAGATTTTTGATTTTGTCAAAAGAATAATTTCTCATTCTCATCAACATATCATAAATATTGGAGATTGATCCATTATAAAAAGGTTTCAAATTAAGAATTTCATCTAATAAGTTCTTCTCAGGACTTTTAGGAAATGTATATAATTGAGATTGCAAATAGTCTCTAATTTGTAAATATCAAAAAAGTGGGGTTTTGGTAAACTATATTTAGTTGACAGTTGTTCGAACGAAGGAAGACTTTCTCCAACAAACAGATCCTGGAAACATTTAATACCCAATCTATCCCATTGTTTAAAAACTACATCAGTCATCCAGGGCTTTAAAAATAATTAAGAAAAATGGGACTAAAAAGGGAAAATCTCAGTAAACCAAAGTGTTTTCTAAATTGTATCCAGATCCACAAGGTATGTTTAACTAGCACATTTTGAGTTATTTCACTTAAAGATTAAGGAAGTGAAGATTCCAAAAGAGAGATGATAGAAAATTTATTAACAGAGTTAGCTTCTAAAGAAACCCACCATGGACAGTCCTCATGATTAATATAATATAACCAAAATGTAAGATTCCATATATTAACTGCCCAATAATAAAACCAAAAATTTGGTAAAGCTAAACCTCCATTCTTTTTAACTTTCTGGAGACGAATTTTATTCAGTTGAGGTTGTTTATTTTTCCATATATAAGAGGACAAAATAGAGTCAAGAGAATCAAAAAAGGATTTAGGAATAAAGACGGGTAAGGCCTGGAAGAGGTATATAAATTTGGGTAAGATATTCATTTTAATAGTATTAATTTGGCCAATCAATGATAATGAAAGAAGCGACCAATTTGATCATGTTCTTTTTATATAATTTAATAAAGTAAGAAAATTTTCTTTAAATCGGTATTTATAATTCTTAGTAATTGTTACACCCAAATAAGTAAACTGGTTTCTTACAATTTTAAAAGGAAGATTAGTATTAGTTGATACCAAATTATTCAAAGAAAAAAGTTCACTCTTATGTAGGTTCAATTTATTTCCGGAAAACTGGCTAAAACGAGAGAGTAGAGAAAGTGCAGAAGGTAACGGAGTCTTGACATTAGAAATAAAAGGCAATAAGTCATCCACATAAAGTGAAACTTTGTGGGTAGTACCCTTCCGCAAAATACCAGTGATATCACTAGATTCCCAAAAGGCAATAACTAAGGGTTCTAAGGCCAGGTCAAAGAGCAAAGGGCTCAAGGGACAACCTTGTCTGGTCCACATTGAAGTTCAAATGGTTTAGAATTCTGAGAATTAGTAAGAACTTGAGCAGAAGGAGATAAATAAAGTAATTTAATCTATTGAGTAAAATTGGGCCCAAAATTAAATTTTTCTAAAATTTTAAATAAATAGTACCATTCAACCCGATAAAAAGCTGCCTCTGCATCTGAGGATATCACACATTCTGATATTTCTTTAGAAGGAGAATAGATAACATTTAATAACCAGTGAATATTAAAATAGGAATATCGTTTTTTTAATAAATCCAGTCTGATCATCAGAAATGATAGATGGTAAGATATTTTCAATCCTATGAGCCAGAACTTTAGATAGGATTTTAGTATCAGCATTAAGTAAGGAGATTGGTCTGTATGAAGAAAATTCAGTTGGGTTCTTATTCTTTTTAAGGATAAACAAAATAGAAGCTTTATAAAAAGATTGCAGCAACCCTACCCAACTTAAAAGAATCAGAAGAGACTGAACATAAATGAAGTACAAGCAGTGAAGAACAAGCCTTATAAAATTCTCCAGTAAATCCGTCAGGACCTGAAGCCTTCCCTGAGTGCAGTGAGCGTACAGCCTTGGCAATTTCCTCATGAGAAATAGGTTGATCCAACTGTTTTAGGGTATCCACATTTAATTGGTCTAAAATTATTCATTGCAGTATTTAGGAGGGTCAGAACTATAAATTTCTAAAGGTATCATTTATTTCTAAATGATCAGCTGTCCTGACACCATTAGCTTTACAAATTTCTTTAATCTGTTGTTTAGCAATAGAAGTTTTAATTCAGTTAGCCAATAATTTACCTGTCTTATCTCCATGAATATAAAATTGACTTTTATCCTTTAGGAGTTGAGATTCAATAGGATATGTTAATAAAAGATCATATTTAGTTTTAATTTCAACCCATCTTTTATATAGAACAGGATTTGAAGCCAAGGCATATTCTTGGTCTAATTGTTTCAGCAGATTGGCTAAATTAATTCTCTCTTTATTAGCTTTTTTCTTAACACTTGAAGTAGAAGAGATGATTTGTCCTCTAATATATGCCTTAAAGGCATCCCATATAACAAGGCTAGAAGTCTCCTCCTCAGTATTCTCTTCAAAAAAGAGAATAATTTGTCTCTCCAAGAACTTTAAAAAAATCTTTGTGAGATAACAAAGTTAGATTAAAACACCAGAATCTGTTTGTTTGAGGAAAACCAGGAAGATTTAAAGATAAAAACACAGGAGCATGATCAGAGCTAGCAATCTCTTTATATTCACAAGATCAAACTAGTGGAATCATTCGGCTATCAATAAAAAAAAAGTCAATTCTGAAGAGAAAAATGAATATACTCTATCTGCTGGATGTAGAAAGTGCCATACATCAACAATACCACATTTCATTAGAAATGAATAAATAACCAGAGCTGATTTATTAGGTGTCGCTGGTTTAGAAGATGACTGATCTAAAACTGGATCTAATCAGCAATTAAAGTCTCCTACCATCACCAATGAATACAAACATGAGTACATTTTAATACTATCTTAAAGAAAAGTTAGAAGGATAATCCCTGAAATGATTAATAAAACTAAACAATGACCTTTGAGATAACGTAACCAAGCAACAGATTTGGCTAAGAATCCAAAACAGCTTCCAAGAAAAAAAACCCCAACCCCACTCACCCCTCCCAAAGAAAGAAAGTCAAACAAAGAAAGTTGATGCCTGCACCCAATGATAACATCCCCCCAGAGAACCTACTCACTTAGCTCCAAATTAATTTCAAGGTTAGAAATATTCCAACCTAGTCAAAACAACAGATAAAAAAGAAACACTTAATTCTGATATCAAAAACTCTAGAAAAATAATTATAATATAAAATATGAACACACGAAGTTTTAACTCATTAAAATCTTATTCTCAAAATAAAACCTTAAAAGGTTCAAAAAGAGAGTTGACTACAAGGTTTACCAAAGATAAAATATGCAGTTATTCATATAAAAAATAATAAACCATCACGTTTCTGACTTTAAAAATTTCTGAGCCTCTAAACGCAAACGGAACTATTCCTTTGAACCATCCCTCAGTGTAATTTTGAGCCAAGCTAGATACTGTAAAGAAGATTTAAAATTTTTGTTGAACAGCTCTAACATGACACTTTTAAACTTAGCATGCTCCCTCATGATCTCCGCTGAGAAATCCTTGACAATTCTAATCTTCTTGCCATTGTAATCTATCATACCTTTCCAACAGGATTCACGAATTGTAAGGTCCTTTGTTTGAAATTCATGAAAACAGATTATTACTGAATGAGGTCTGTTTCCAGGCATTCTATTCCCGAGCACTCTGTGAGCTTGGTCAATCATTGGTGTTGACTTTAAAATATTAGGAAATAGCTGAACCAGAAAGTTTGCAAAGAATTCCATAGGGAGTTCACCTTCAGTTTGCTCTTTGAGACAAAGAATTTGTAAGTTATTTCTTCTGCTTCTGTTTTCTAGATCAGTAATCTTTGCTTTAATTCTTCATTAGCCTTGGATTGTTTTTCATAATTTTCTCATCTAGAATTGACAGGATTTCTTCATTCTCTTTCATTCATTTATCGTGCTCAGTTAAGGTTATTTGAATAGAATCCAGTTTTATACCTAGTTGTTTAATTTCAGAGCTGAGTTGCTGGAACTCTTCGGAGGATTCTTTCCTGAATCGCTGAAATTCTCGGAAGCTTCTTTTCTGTGTTTTTGCAGCAATTCAACAATAAAAACCAAAGGTGCAGATGGATCTTCTTTTTTTAGAACCTTTAGCAGTTCTTGTAGCCATGGTAAGAAAATGTCACATTCAAAAATAAGGTTGGAAAGTAAGAAAAGTAAACTAGGAGTAGCTGCAAAAAGCTGTTATTCCATCCACAGCCAGCAGGAAAGCAGTTGAGCATGAGTTTATCTCCACCTAAGAAGGACTGCACGTCTGGCCAAAAGAGAGGCGAAAGACAATGTACGACGCTTAGTCGGAGTTAAATTCACGTCAGCTTCTCCCGAAGTACCGAAAAGAGCAATCAAAGGGTTAGGTTCCAAATAGCAATTAAGTATATGAGATAAAGCTAAGAAAACATCTCTCCAGAATTTCTCCAAGCGAGGACAAGCCCAATACATATGAATAGGAGAGGCCTTACACTTATCGCAACAGGGACTAATACCAGGATAGAACAGCAAAAATTTAGTTTTGGACATACGAGCCCTGTGTACCAGCTTGAATTGTAAAAGGCAGTGGCGAGTACATAAGAAGTTGAATTAACTGAATTGAATCCCACACCTCACTGGACAAAGAAAAATTTAAATAACGCTCCCAGGCAGTTTTAATTTTGTCAAAGGGGACTTACTTCAACATTATTAACAAATCTCAAATAGTAGAAATTAAACCTTTACCCTATGGATTCATACGAAGAAACAAATCCACATTTTTAATGGGTACCTCAAGAAAGTTTGGTATTAAAGAGTTGATAAAATGTCTAATTTGGAGATATCTAAAGAAATGAGTGTTAGGTAGGCCAGACTTTACAGACAACTGTTCAAAAGTTGCAAAGTACTTATCCATGAAAAGATCTTCAAAGCACCTAATGTCCTTTCTGTGCCAGTCTAGAAATGTTAAATCCTGCATAGAAGGCTGAAAAAGATGATTATGTAGAATAGGACTAGAGAGAGAGAAACCGTGAAGCCCATTATATTTTCTGAACTGAGCCCATATTCTCAGAGTGTGTCTGATAATTGGATTAACAATTTATTTAGGCAAATGGCAAGGAAGTGCGGAGATGGAGATATTCTTATTAGAGTTTAACTCCATTTCTACCCATATTGGGCAGTCAGACGGATTGTAAAAGTAAGACCAAAAGATAAGACAACATATGCTTGCTGTCCAGTAATGTAAATGAAAATTTTGCAAGGCCGTAACACCTACCCTTTTAGGTTTTTGAAGATGAGCTTTATTTAGACTGGGATGTTTGTCCTTCCATAGATAGGACAAAATAATAGAATCTAGCAAATCAAAAAAAGGTTTAGAAATAAAAATTGGTAAAAATTGAAATAAGTATAAAAATTTAGGAAGGATATGATATACATTTTAACAACATTAATTCACCCTATGTAAGACATGGACAAGGGTGACCACTGTGCTAAATTCTGTTTTATATGATTTAAAAGATTAGTGAAATTTTCTGCAAAAAGATGCTTATAATTTCTTGTTACTGTAATGCCAAAGTAAGTAAATTGATTATTTATTACTTTAAAGGGGAGGTTATAAAACTCTAGTAATGGTGCTTCTCTATTTATTGGAAAAAGTTCGCACTTATGTAAATTAAGTTTGTATCCAGAAAGCTGGCTAAATTTGTTAAGGAGTGAAAACATTGGGGATAAGGAGGTAGTTGGGTTTGATATAAAAAGTAAAAGATCATCAGCATAAAAAGAGACTTTGTGCTCAACACCCCTACCCCTCCAAATCCCTGCTAGTCCAGCTCAACTTTGAAATGCAATTGCCAATGGCTCTATAGTAAGGGACTTAAAGGACATCCTTGCTGGGTGCCAGATTTAAGATTAAAAGGTTGGGATTGCTGAAAATTAGTCAAGACAGAAGCAGTGGTGTGTGACTATAACAATTTAATCCATGTAATAAAACTTTGTCCAAAATCAATTTTTTCTAAAATCGCAAAAAGATAATTTCACTCCACACGATCAAATGCTTTCTCTGCATCTAGAGAGATGACCCATTCAGGAATCTCAGCTGAAGGTGAGTATAAGATATTAAATAGGCACTGTATATTAAAAAAGAGAGACAATTTTTAATAAAACCTGTTTGGTCTTCGGAAATAATTAAAGGTAGAAAGTTCTCCAATCTACCAGCCAAAACTTTAGCCAAAATTTTAACATCAAAATTTAGCAAATAAATTGGCCTGTACTCTATTGGATCTTTACCTCTCTTCGCTAAAAGAATGCTACATGCCTCATTAAATGATGCTGGCAATTTACCATGTTTAAATGAGTCAGTTAAAACTAACATTAGTTGAGGCAAAAGTAGTGAGGAATTCTGCAGAGAACCCATCAGGTCCAGGAGATTTCCCAGACTGCATTACTTTCACAATGTCATCAAAGCTCATTTTGGCTGATTTGGTAGAAGGAGTTAAAATTAGAAACAAACTGCATGCCTTTAAACCTAATTCACTGAGCAAAATTGGTACTTGTTTTTCAATGGCTATTTCATTTGCTTCAAAATGCTGTTAAATGAGCCCGTGGAGCAATCAAACATGTTTATCTTTCTGATGTAGCCAGCACTTCCTATTTTTTATGATTAGTATCACTTGATATTGTTTATGAACTCTGAATGCTCCCATTTTCTGCCTTTAGGAGAGGCGCGTACACTTATCACATGGTAGTGTCATGATGTATGCAGTTAACTTATTTTCACCTATAATGTGTAGTGAATTATTTAAACAAGCAAAAATGGTTAATCAACAACATATTTTTAAGATTACTCAAATACTACTGAAATACTAAATACATAATGTGTATTTAAAAAAATCTTGGAAGACTGAAATTTGAGAGATTGGTTAAGAAAGTCCACTTGGCTTTGTATATGCAACTACATTACAGATCTTTACTTGAACCACAGCCGGAAAATTGTGTCTAGTTCTGTAAGTTATCTGGCATATAACCTGTAATGAATTATTTCAAGATATTCAAGATTGTCTAATTTTTTTTCTAGTACACAAGTATAAAGAAGAATAAAATAAAAAGATAAAGAGCACACTAAAACTTAAAAGCACAATAAATATAAACACATAAGATAGCTTATATACAGAGACTGATTGGATGGCCATAAAGTGATGCTAGGCACAGGAGAGTCCGTACATAAGGTGGCTGATAGGAAATGATAAAGTAATGGTGATTGGGATGTGGAGGGGTGGCTTAGTGGGTGGAGGTGCTAGTCAGCCTTAATGCTTGGGGAAAGTAACTGATTTTGAATCTGGTGATCATGGTGTGAATGCTACATAGACTCCTCCCTAATGGGAGTGGGACAAACAGTCCATGAGCAGGGTGGGTGGGATCCTTCATGACGTTACTGGTCCTTTATTGGCACCATTCTGTATATATGTCCTTGATGGCGTCGGTGATGCATTGAGCATTTTAACTCGGCTTTGTCTGCCATAGTGCAGTCTCCAATGTGCAGGATGCAGCTAGTACTTTAACAGACCATCACATCTTCTTGTAGGAATAAGCTATTTGCTACTAGCTGAAAACTCTCCATTTCTATTAATGTCATTTTCCGGTGGCTGTGACCTATTTCTTCCGGGTTTCACGTTCATACTTGTATTTTCTCATTTGCTTTCTGTGCTGCTTGTGGTAGCTTTATATTCCATCCCCCGGTGATCCATTAAAACGAAGAGGAAGGACGGTTATGTAAGATAAGATTAGCTTTATTCGACACATGACAGGCACATCAAAAAATCCAATGAATCGTAACACTTCCGGCACCAACATAACATGTCCCTAACTTACTAACCCTAACACACAAATCTTTGAAATGTGGGGGGAATCGAAGCTGCTGGAGGGGAATGGGAGAATATACAAAGCACTTACTTACTGACAGCGCAGGAATCAAACCCCGGTCTGTGATTACAGGCTCTGGAAAGCATTGTGCTAACTACTAATGTTACCAGAAATGGCACCTACAGCTGATGTACCTGCCATTGATATTTTGAATAGGAGGCTAATATATTAATGGGGATTCTATTCCTAACTTTTGATGAAATGGGAGAGTTAATCAGATTGTAGATTGACTGGATTTTTTAATTGGACGAGAGATTTTACTTCTTGGAAATAATACTTCGAATTTCCTGAAATGTTTTAGTTTTCCTTCCTTTTCCACCTTCTTCCAGATTCAGAGGGATTATAAAGAGAATGCCATATTCTGGGAGAATCAGTACAGTTTAAAGTGAATAGATTCCTTTGCATGAGCGCGGACGGCAGAGCCTGTGCGCACTTAATTTCTAAGTCTTGAAAACAACAAACAGGCTGCTCAAGAAAGTGTTCTACTGTCACACTTTAGGATAAATTAGTGCCTTTTGGTTTCTCTAGAAGAGGTTTATATCTGCATCAGCTGGAGTAAACTGGTGGATTGTAGTGTTCTGCTGCATTTTCACACTATTGACTTCAATAGCATAAAGGGCCAGTGAGTTGTCCTTCCCTCGAACTCGCCTTCTCCCCTGTCTCCCCTGACTCCTCCTTCTGTCTGCCTCACACCTCCAATAATCCAAGTTCAATTCTGACCTCCGGTGCTGCCTGTGACTGCATGGGTTTTCTCTGAGTGATCCAGATTCCGCCAATGGACCAAGGGTGTGTTGGCCAGTAGATTAATTGCCCATTTGTCCAAAGTTTGCAGGTATACAAGCGAGTGATAAAACATAGGGGTTGTTAATGGGAATATGGAGAGAATAAACTGGGCTTTAGTGTTAATTGGGTACTTGATGGTTGGTGTGGAATTGATGGACTGAATGACTTGTTTCCATGCTGTCTGACTTTATGATTGTATGATCTCAGGTTTTTGTAAATTTCTTTGAAGTAATGCTCGGTGACGCGATCATCAGAGTGGATTTCTTTAGGCTAGATTGCCACCTGTGACCCGTGTATCGCTGTTGTCAAAATCTTCACTCACTCTGAAGCAGCAACAGTGAAACAGTATGGAAAATTGGAAAGTAATTGTTTGAAATGAGGACATATAATGTGTCCTTGGAAACAAAATCGCATATTTGAAAATGCACAGCTAAGAAAACATGGAAAACGTTAACGCAGTAGCAACAACAGATCATTTACGAGTATTCATTCTGGAAGTGGGCATCACTGAAATGGACGGGGTTTGTTGTCTTTTCATATGTCGACTGAGGATGTGGCAAAAGGTCAAACATAGTGTCAAGCATCACTGCAGTCAGTTGCCATGTTATGATGTATATATTAGTGGTGGCATATGGCTTTGAACTCGGAAAATTACCAATTGGAACATAAGAAATAGAAGCAGCGACAGGTATCTGCTTCCATTTACCACAGCGCCTCTTTCCCGTATGAGCTCTGTATCCATTCATTCTTAATAGTGAAACATTTGTCAATCTCTGCCTTATCACTGATCCTCCACAAGCCCTCTTTATTCATTCATTCTGAAGAACCACTGAACCAGTTGTGTTGCCCGGTGACTCGCTGATTTAACCCTAGCTTAATCACAGGACAAATCTACAATGACCAATTAACCTGCTGACCGGCACGACTTTGGAACGTGGGAGGAAATCCATGGACTTTACGGGAAGAACATACAGGCTCTGTTACAGAGGACGTCAGAATTGAACTCTGAACTTTGGCACCCCGAACTGTGCTAACTGCTACACTACCATGACGCCCTCCTTCGCCTTTGGGAAGAGAATTCCAGACCCACACTTCTTCTAGCTGAAGAGGTTCCTTCTCATTTCCGTCCTAAACTGCTGACCCTTTATTTTAAGAATGAGACACCTGGTTCTAAACAATGTAGTCAAGAGAAATATTATCCCTGGATGTACTCTGTTTTAACTTCCACCACCTCCAGCAGGATCCCACCACCAAGCACATCTCTCCCTCTTCCTGCTTTCCACAGGGATCACTCACTATGCGACTCCCTTGGCCATTTGTCCCTCCCCACTCATCTCCCTCCTGGCACTTACCCTTGCAAGTGGAACAAGTGGTACACCTGGCCCTACACCTCTTCCCTCACTACCATTCTGGGCCCCAAACAGAGACAACACTTCAACCGTGAGTCTGTTGGGGTCATCTACTGTATCCAGTGCTCCTGGTGTGGCCTCCTGTATATCGGTGAGAACCGATGCAGATTGGGAGACCGTTTTGCCGAGTACCTATGCTCCATCCAATCAGAAGAAGCAGGATCTCCCATTGGCCATCCATTTTAATTCCATTTCCCATTCCCATTCCGACATGCCAGTCCATGGCCTCCTCGATTGTTGTGATGAGGCCACACTCAGGTTGGAGGAACAACACCTTATATTCCATCTGGGTAGCCTCCAACCTGATGGCATAAACATCGATTTCTCAAACTTCTGGTAATGCCCCCCCCCCCCTCATCATTCCCATTCTCATTTCCTTTTCTCACTTTATCTCCTTACCTGCCTATCACCTCCCTCTTTCTTTCTTCCACAGTCTTCTGTCCTCTCCTATCTGATTGCTCCTTCTCCAACCCTGTATCTCTGTCACCAGTCAATTTCCCAGCACTTTATTTCACTCCTCCTGCCTCCTGGTTTCATCTATCACCCTGCGGTTGTTCCACCCCTCCCCCCATTTTCTTACTCTGAGTCCTCATCTTTTGTCCAGTCCTGATGAAGGATCTCGGCCCGAAATGTCAACTCTATTCTGTTCCATAGATGCTGCCTGGCTTGCTGAGTTCCTCCAGCATTTTGTGTGTGTTGCTCAGATTTCCAGCATCTGCAGAGTTTTCCTTGTGATAAATTATCAAGAGACATTTTTTAATGATAAGTTATTAGTTTCTCAGTCACTTATACTGGTACCATCACTTTGTTTCTGCACAGTTTTAATGGAATGAAAATTTTCAAATTGCCATGATGAAATTTAGGCCTTATTTTCTGAATTACAAATCTGGCCTTAGTAATAACTTACTAACTTAGTAATAAAAACTTCCACGTTATTACACTCAGACAAGAAATCTGAACGAAGGAACCAGCACGGTAAATATCCTATACTGTCTCTAAAATTGGCTTACTAAAGGAAAGCAAATTCACTCGGCATTAGCCTTTATCTCCCTTTGCTTTGAATACTTTCTCAACATTTTTATTCCTCTTGTACATCTACCTTCATTATAAGTTACATAAACGGATCCAAAATATCTTGCGCATTGCCATGTTTGATACCTTTGATTTTTGCTGGAATCACCACTTGTTCACCTACCCGAGAAGACCGATAAATTCCATTTGACTTCGCTTTCATTTACTTCAAGTGAAAACGAAATGGGTCTTTCAAACCCTGCTGCATTGTATAATGTGCAAACTGTCTCTGTTTATACACAGAACTGCCACTAGGTGAGGACAATGTCACTCACAAGTGGAACACAGTTCAACAAACTTTATGAGATAATGCTTTTCCATGTTCATTTAGTTCCCCTGCCTCTAAAGAAAATAACTTTGCATTATATTTGAAAATGAATCAACAGGAATTAGAACAATATCTTCTTTACCATATACATAAATTAAAATCTGCAGATTGACTGACGAAGTTGAAAGAGTTGATTCAGTGCCAACATGTGCTAGAGGCTTAGGTTTCATTTTCACTGTCAGCACTTGATCTGCAACAGCATTTCCTCATCTGGTAAGTCATATTTAAAAAACAAATTCTTGTGAAAGCTCGGCCAGAATATTCTAACTACTGGTGATGGGTATTGGTGAGGAGAGAGCACTGAAGCCCTTGCTTCTTCTTTGGGTGTTATTTCTTTGTGTAGGTGTCAGTTTCAGACTTCCTGATGGAGAGATCAGAGTGCTTTGTGTGACTCTGCTCCCATCCAAGACATCAAAAAGCAGCACAAGAGTCACCAGGCAATTGTGGTACTGAAAGTCAAGTAAGCTCAAAGTTGAATTCCTGTGTCTTGAGCAAAAACAACAGAGTAGCGTGTTTTCCATATAAATATTGGAGGGCGGCACAAGGTGAAGAGAATCAGTACTGCAGGATGGAAAAAAATGTATTTCAAATTGCACATAAGATCAACCGATTGAAAAATACTTGGTTCTGAAGAGTCTTCACAGGGTGGATGTGGAGAGATTCAGTTTTCCCAGTGTCTCTGTTCAAAAATAAAGCTGCACCCATTTCAGACAGAGAGCCAGGCTTTTTTAAATTGCTTGGGTGTCTTTCAACCTCTGCTGCAAAGGGCAGTAGAAGCAGTCTTTGGATATTCTAATTTAGAAGTGAAAAATGAATAAAAGGATGAGCATTTGGAACAGAGGATACTGACTGTTAAACGGTGGAGTGAAATGTGAGAGATCCAGTGGCTTTACCGATCTCTGAATTAATAGACTCTGCAGGCTCTTTATTAACTACCTGCTGTAATAGTGGCCGCTGAGTGGATAATTGTGGTCTTCCGCTGCTGTAGGCCATCCAACGCAAGGGTCAACGTGTTCTGTGTTCAGAGGCTACCGATATAATGCACGGCTATTTATTTTCACCTTCCCGCCAGGTCGAACCAGTCTGGCATTCCCCTTTGACCTCCCTCATTAACAAAGTGTTCTTACCCACAGAAGTGCCGCACACCGGATATTTTGTTGTTATAGTTTTTTTTTGTACCATTCTTTGTAAACCCTAGACACAGTTGTGTGTGAAAATCCCAGGAGATCAGCGGTTTCTGAGAAACTCAAACCACCTTATCTGGTACTAAAGTCAAAGTCTATTAGATTCCATGTTCTAAGTCAATTAGATCACATTTCATCCCCATTCTGATGTTTGATCTGAACCACAATCGAACTTCCTGACTATATTTGCATGTATTGAGTTGCTACTATATGATTCGCTAATTAAAGATTTGTATTAATGAGTATTAGTTACCGGTATACCTAATAGAGTGACCACCGAGTGTATGTCCATATAAACAAAAGGAAGAGTACCTGGAAAGTACATAATTTGATTCAAAAATGGAGTAAAAGCAAATATCAAAATAGCAACATAAAATAATTAAGGATAATTTAAAAAGCAACAATGAGTATCTGCTTCAGGAAAGAGGGCTAATAGCAAATTATATATGTAAATTTAACAGTACTATAGGGACAATACCACAGGAAAAGAGTGATTTTGGTGCAGAATATTCATTGCTAGTACAACTCCAAGCCCTGATGGTTCAGCTTGTGTTCTAACAATGCTTGGTCACAGTATATAATTTATTTTTAAAAGTTTCCTTAACTTGAGTGGATGTTAATTGCGGAGGATAAATATATATGAATTAAAGTTTCAATCAGCCACACCTGTGCCAAGTTAGAAATAATAATAGGAAGTGCAAAGAATATTCAACAGGTCAGGCAGCATCAGTGGAGAGAGAAACAGGAGTTCAGGTTTCAGGTAAATGGTGTCCCACCATAATTGCTTGGTTCTGATACGCACAGGAACCGTTGGTTATCTGAGGTTGTTGAACTCAGTATTGAGTTCCGAAAGCTGTAATGTGCTGAATAAAAAGTGAGGGGCTGTTCCTCAGGCTTATATTGAGTTCATTGAAATGCATGGGAAGGGAAAGAAAGAGAGATCAGAGTGAGAGTGGATGAAGAACAGAAGTAACAGGCAACTGGAAGATCAATGTCACCACTGCAGACTGAATGGAAGTCTGTGTTGGTTTCTGCAATGTGAAGGAGGTGTCATTGAGAGCACTTAATGAAATGCACCAAGTTGGAAGATGTAAGTGGATGGAGAGTCCTTGGAGGGTGGGGTGGCACCATCTCTTGTGGCTGCATGGAAGGCTGGGGTGAGAGGGTAAGCTGGTTGTTGGCAGTGATGGGAGCGTGGCGGGGTGTTGTGAAGGGAATGAGGAATGCAGAAAAGGAAGAAGAGATGTGTCACATCTGGTTGACGATGGAGGACATTGTGGAGTATACCTTCATTGTAGAATGAATATAGCCCTTGGTAAAATGCAGTGTTGGTGATAGTGCAACTTCAACTCCTTCTCCCACTGGACATGTTGGAGAAGGAGCAAAGTAAAAACACTCTGTCAATTTGCTGAGACCACGTGGTTGTGAGACAGTGCAGTTCAGGGGCATCCTGGTCTTGGGTGCTGTGCTCATTTCCATCCGTGCACTGAAGAGGAACTGGCAGATCAACTGGTTGCTGAAAATAAACCCTAATGCAGGCGGGTGACTGGATGATCGAGGTACTGGATAGGCTTACAGAAAATCATTTAGCTAAATGGCCTGCTTCTATGACAATAGAAAATGTGAAGTACTATACAGACACCCAGAAGTCATGCACAAAACCTTTTTTCTACAACCCAAATGAATATCCCCATTCCAGGGGGCGTGACTGTTCCACTTTGCACATCCCAGAGACTAACAGATGGGAAGGATACATGAGCGCCTGTGAATTATGCCTAAGAAATTCGGGGAAAACGGGAAAGCAGAGAAAAACAAAATGGGATTAATGGAGGATTACTGCGGAGGAGTGGTTGGTGGTCTCTGCAGACACGGTGAGCCAAAGGGGGCTGCCTCTGTGCTGTATGCTCATTGGTAGATGAAGTGAGTAAGGCAAAAAGCAGAAGTTTGTTCAAACTTCAATAAATTTATTATCAAGGTATGTATATCTCACTATATACTGTCACTCACAGTACAACAAAAAATACAATAGAATCACTGAAAATCTACACACAAGCAAAAGCTGGCAGACAGCCAATGTGAAAAAAAAGACAAACTGTGCAAATACAAAAAAAAAAGAAATAAATAATACTGAGACCATGAGTTGTAGAGTCCATAGGTTGTGGAATCAGTTCGGTGTTGAGGTGAGAGAAGTCAGGTGGATCATTGTATTTTATAGAAGGATAACCCAGGGAGAATGGGTGAGAAGGGATGAGCAGGCAGAGTTCAGAGACTGAATAAAACAATGGCTAAAATCAAGTGGATAGATATGAAGGAAAGTTAAAAAGGTTTTTTTAATGGGCAGTTTGTCCTTATCAAGAGGAAGCTCAAATATAAATTAATGGACTCAATTTAACAGTAGTACAGATCCCCGGACTCCTAATGTTCCAGAGTCAGAAGCAGGATCAGGTTTATTATCACTGGCTTGTGATGTGAAATTTGTTAGCTTAGCAGCAGCAGTTCAATGTAATACATAATCTAGCAGAGAGAAAAAAATAATACAAATAAAATTAAAATAATCATAACAATAAATAAACAAGTGAATCTATTATGTAAATTGAATAGATTTTAAAAAGTGTAAAAAACAGATATACCGTATATTAAAGAAAAAGTGAGGTAGTGTCCAAAGATTCAATGTCCATTTAGGAATCGGACAGCAGAAGGGAAGAAGCTGTTCCTGAATCACTAAGTGTGTGCTTTCAGGCTTCTGTACCTCCTTCCTGATGATAACAGTGAGAAAAGGGCATGCCCTGGGTGCTGGAGGTCCTTAATAATGGACGCTGACTTTCTGAGACACAGCTTGTTGAAGATATCCTGGGTAATTTGTAGGCTAGTATCCAAGATGGAGCTGACTAGATTTACAAACCTCTGCAGCTTCTTTCAGTCCTGTGCAGAAGCCCCTGTGCAGCCTGTCAGAATGCTCTCCACGGTACAATTATAGAAGTTTTTGAGTGTATTTGTTGACATGCCAAATCTATTCAAACTCCTAATGAAGTATAGTCATTGTCTTGCTTTCTTTATAACTATATCGATATGTTTGAACCAGGTTAGGTCCTCAGAGATCTTGACGCCCAGGAACTTGAAGCTGCTCACTTTCTCTACTTCTGATCCCTCTATGAGGATTGGTATGTGTTCCTTCGTCTTAACCTTCCTGAAGTCCACAATCAGCTCTTTTGTCTTACTGACGTTGAGTGTCAGGTTGTTGCTGTAGTACCATCCCACTAATTGGCATATCTCACTTCTGTACGCCCTCTCCTCACCAGTTGAGATTCTACCAACAATGGTGGTATCGTCAGCAAATTTATAGATGATATTTGAGCTATGCCTAACCACACTGTCATGTGTATATAGAGAGTAGAACAGTGGGCTATGCACACACCCCTGAGGTGCGCCAGTGTTGATCGTCAGCGTGGAGGAGATGTTATTACCAATCTGCACAGATTGTGGTCTTCTGGTTAGGAAATTGTGGATCCAATTGCAGAGGAAGGTGCAGAGGCCCAGGTTCTTCAACAAGTCTTGGAGACCTGCCCAGGTTTATCAGCACCAAATTTAAGGATGAATTTACTGGCCATGTAGTTCAAAGTAAATTTATTATCAAAGTACATTTATGTCACCGTATACTATCCTGAAATTCATTTTCAAGTCAAGTCAAGTCAAGTCACTTTTTATTGTCATTTTGACCATAACTGCTGGTACAGGTCACAGTAAAAATGAGACAACGTTTTTCAGGACCATGGTGTTACATGAACAATACAAAAACTACACTAAACTATGTAAAACAACACAAAATACTACACTAGACTACAAACCTACCCAGAACTGCATAAAGTGCACCAAAAACATTGCAGGCATTACAATAAATAATAAACAAGACAATAGGGCAGTAAGTCGGTGTCAGTCCAGACTCTGGGTATTGAGGAGTCTGATGGCTTGGGGGAAGAAACTGTTACATAGTCTGGTTGTGAAAGCCCGAATGCATCAATGCCTTTTCCCAGATGGCAGGAGGGAGAAGAGATTGTAAGAGGGGTGCATGGGGTCCTTCATAATACTGTTTCTTTTGTGGATGCAGCGTGTAGTGTAAATGTCCGTGATGGCAGGAAGACAGACCCTGATGATCTTCTCAGCTGACCTCACTATCCGCTGCAGGGACTTGCGATCCGAAATGGTGCAATTTCCAAACCAGGCAGTAATGGAGCTGCTCAGGATGCTCTCAATACAACCCCTGTAGAATGTGATGAGGATGGGGGGTGGGAGATGGACTTTCCTCAGCCTTCGCAGAAAGTAGAGACGCTGCTGGGCTTTCTTTGCTATGGAGCTGGTGTTTCTTGTGGGCATTCACAGTAAATACAAAAAAAAATAGAATTAATGAAAAATTGCTCAGATCAAAGTTGGGGCAAGCACAAAAAGAGGAACAGTAGTAATATTAATTCATAAATAAGCAATAAACATTGAGAACATGAAGTGAAGAGCCCTCAAAAGTGAGGCTATAGGTTGTGGGATCAGTTTAGTGTTGGGATGAGTGCAGGGCAGATTTGAGTGAAATGGTCCTTCATATAAATTGTAGTACATTTATCCTCCAAGTCTTATTGGAACTGGGCATCCTTCGTAAACCACAGGATTAAGATTATGGTGATGTGATGTCTTTTGAGAGCACGCAGAAGATGTCTGGATTAGAAAGTGCTAGCGATTGGGGAGCTTGGACATTTTGAATTGTTTTCTCTGGAGCAACTGAGGCTAGGGGGAGATCAGACAGAGGGTTTTAAAATTATGAGAGGGATAGATAGGGTAGATAGTTAGAAAACTTGCCCCTAGGAGAGCTTCAAATTAAGTTGAAGGGGAAAGGTTAAAGGAGATGTGCTGGATAAGCTTTTATTTTCCACCGAGAGGGTATTGGTGGAATGCGACATAATAGTGGTGATGAAGTGGCATTTTTCAGGCACATGAACGTGTGGGGAATGGACAAAAGTGGAGCCTGTGAGGGCAGATAGGTTTAGCTTCATTTGGTACCATGGTCAGCACAGTGTTATGGGCCAGCGGGCCAGCTTCTGTGCAGTACTGAACTATGTTTTATATTCTAGTAGTTTGGGATTAAGGGTTGCACCCTCAGTACTGCTGGCTTGATGAAGTTACTGGTGTTACAAAGATTTTCCTGCTAGTGTGATCGTATGGTTCCAGAGTCTAGTTTCAGTCCCCACTGTGGATGCTGTTCATATGGAGTTTGTCTGTCTCTTCATAACTGTGTCGTTTTGCTCGAGTTCGGTTTCCCAGAAGAGGTGCTGCTAGTTTAATTGATAAGCGGTAAAAAGGATTGATGAGCATGTGAAAGAAATTAAGTTTCAGGACCATGGGATAGCAATAAGAGTCCAACAATCTGGACTTTGGACTTTGGCTCTGCTTTGGTAAATTTTCCAGACAAGTGAAGTGTACCACCATAAGTACTGAAATGCACATTTAATTCCTTTTTTTATTAAACATATTCGAATAAATCTTTCAGTGAACCAGGTGAGGTTGAAGGGAGCAGAAGTTTAAGTACTCCAGTGCCTGCTCTGGCTACACACTGAGCCCAACTACATACCCGATGTCTGGTGCTCCGATCCCAGTCCCTGCTCTGGCTACACACCCAGCCTAACTACATACCCAATGTCTGGTGCTCCGATCCCAGTCCCTGCTCTGGCTACACACCCAGCCTAACTACATACCCGATGTCTGGTGCTCCGATCCCAGTCCCTGCTCTGGCTGCACACCCAGGCTGGGCTTCAGATTCAGCTTCAGATTCCCTGCTCTGCAGCAATATCCTGCTTGTGTTCTGGAACCTGGACTCACACTCTTGACCAAACTAGTGAGCCAGGTTTCAAAGCAGTAAGATTTCTGAACCATTAGATGCCAGATTATTGGTTTTTGCTCTGATTGTGGGCTGGCATGGATCTGACGGGCTGAATGGCCTCCTTCAGTGACATCTTAAGTAACTTAAGCAACTTTCAGCATAGGGTTTTGTTCCTATGCTTCAGCTTCTCCCAGTCTAAAGCCTCTTTTGCAAGTTGAAAATCCTTTATTATTGATGCTCCTAAATTATTGTTTCTTTTCTGCCCTTCATTTTACAATAATTTTATAATATCTGTTAAGTTAAATTGGTGAAAAATCAACTACCTATAAAATATCAGCATTTACGAGAGTTATCTTTTACTCAGGACCAGATCCCTCATTCTTTTTGATAAATGCCCTGCCATATTAGATCTCTCACTGAGGTATTTAGTTTAAGAATGTCTCTTCCATTGATTACTACAGCAGCTTCCGAATATTCTTAATCTTGCTACTGGACATTTCCCTTTGATATTTCCCTGCATTTGCTCATAGGACATTGCCTAGCTGAAGAATTAGAGATGCATCCAGCTTCCATTAAAATCCTGAATTGTTTTGTTTATGTAATTCCTACATGCAATCTCCAAAAGTCACAAGCACATACCTATAGAGTACAAGAAGGAACTTGTGGCAATGAATCAATCCTTCATTGTCTGAGAAAAGAGTCTGATCATGTCCCTTCAGATTATCTGATTCAAATCAGCCGAAATTTATTTACTCCTGCATTTAACCAGTTTCCCAAAGTGCTGGCGGACAAACTCTTGGAATAGGATTCAGATAGGTTAGTTATTTAATAGTCAACTCCTTCCTCAGAAATCTGGATTTGTGCAAACATAAAATCTGAATGGTTGACACTTAGCCTGTATGTTGGGATTCAACTCTAATCCAGAGCATCTCCAAAGCTGCCTTGAAAAAGAAATAAACAACTTTGGCCTATTTCTGGTCATTCTTTGGAAGCAATGCATAGTTTAAAGTAAATTTATTATCGAAGTATGTATATGTCATCATATACTACCTGAAATCCGTTTTCTGGCAGGAATCATTGTAGAGCAAAGAAATACAATAGCATCAATGAAAAACTATATGAAAAGACTGACAATGTGCAAAAGAAAACATACTGCATAAATAATAATAATAATAATAATAATAATAATGTCCATATTAACATATTCTTTTGGCACAATATCTTGGTCCGAAACAACTTGGAAAATTTATGAAGAAAAGTAGGAACTGAATTTCAGAAAACATTCTGTACACTCAAACATGCTTCGATTAACACTACCTAGGACTAAAGGGGGAAGGGGAATAGCAAACGTTAAAAATCTATACAACAATCAGATAAAACTTCTAAGGATGTACTTTCATCAGCACTCCATGTAAGCATATGCTTTTCTGATAAGAAGTACAGACCACTAAATAAATGAGAGCACAATCCAGAAAAATGAAGGAATTATCTCTACGGAAGAAAAAGTTAACCATTGCAAGAGCATGACTCTCCATGGAGGACTTCCCCATGATCTGAGCAGACTAGGTGTTGACAAGGAAGTGTCGGACACCTGGCTCACAGTTGGAGACCTCTTCCCAGAAACAGAAGGGTTCCTTGTGGCAATACAGGACCAGGTGGTTAACACAAAGAACCTCAAAACACATAATAAAAGACCAACAAGTACAAGAATGCAGAAAATGCCAAGAGAAAACAGAAACGATTCAACATATCGCAGGATTCTGCAGCAATTTAACGCAATCTGATTTCTTACACAGGCACAATCAAGAGGCAAACATTATTCACCAAAATCTTGCTTTAAAATAAAAACTCATAAAAGAAACCATACCTGACTATAAATCCAAGCCTGATCCAGTTTTAGGGTCAGAGTTCCAGAATTTATTTTATGACCAATCCATTATTATAGATGGGACGATGCATAATAACCATTCAGATACAGCATTACAGGATAAACAAGCGAGAACAACTTAATTAATAGATATAGTCTTCCAAACACAACTGGAAAACACCAGAAATATGCTGAAACAAAAGGGGAAATTGAAGGACTATGGAATATGAACAGGGTATATCTTGGACAGCTAGTGATATCTACAACTGGTATCATCTCAAAAGCACTTCACATTAGCATTAAGCAATTAGGTCTACACAGTAATATCTATGTAAATCTTCAGAAAGCCACAATACTAAACACCACTAGAATGCTCTGGAAGTTCCTAGCATTTGAGAAATAAGTGTGCTTGGTAATGCCAATACCTCAGGTTTTAAATGCTTGAGCTGAGAAAAATAAAAATAATAATAATAAATAGAAAAAATATACAGCCAACATTCAAAGTTGCCCAATAACACCACAGGATGTGACTGCTGCTGGTGCTTCTCAAGGGAGCAGTCCACTTACAACCGAGGCTGCTCAAGATAAGAGAAGAAAGGCATGCATGAAATGATCATTAGAAGTAAACAGATTCATAATGTGTGTATATTATTGAGTAACAGAACTTGACATCACACAGGGACAATTTTCATCAATAGTTTATAACACAATATCCCCTTATGCAAGTAGATGTACAATGAATTGCAGAGCAGTGTCGAGTGATAGTAAAAAACAAATGAATCCCTATAGACATGTTAAACCAAATAAAGCATGAAGTTGCACAAGAGCTAGAAGGAAACTAACTTAAAGACCACAAGAATGTTATTCAACAAAATAATGAAGTCATCAACCTCTGAAGCACTGATGAAATTAGAATTACTTCAACAGTTGCTCCCTAATCTGATGCTGATAGCAACAAAGCAAATGCAGAGCCTCTGCAGAACGCTGATGGCAAACATAAGCCTACAGACAAAATTTTCCTAACCTTTAACAACACACTAGTAGAAGACAGGGTCACTCACCCGACAAGAGGACCCTACATACCAAGCCAAAACACACCATCAAGATTTGCAACTATCATTAATACTCTCAACAATATTATATTACCACAATATTTAGGAAAACTTGAAACATTGGAAGAACTGCATACAATAACGTACTATGCAACTTTAACAGCAGAGCAATGGATCCAGAATAAAGGCACTTATCACAGAATAAAGGAACCCAAAACTGAGTAATGAGAACATAGAAATGGCAGAAGAGATTAAGGAACATAATTGTAACCTTAAGAGCAGAAATAGCCCGGCTAATGAAGTCTAAAATAGATAACCTGAGTAAGACATTTAAGAGAAAAGTTAAGGAGATACTACAGAAATATAAGGTCCATACAAGATATGATCAGCCTATCAAAGGCATTGTAGAACTTATAGGCACACTAAAACAAAAGCTTGGAGCATACAAAGCCAGACTAAATAGATACATGAAATGCACCCGGTGAAGAAAACAGAATTATCAGCTCAGAAACAACGAAAAAAAAGTTTATACAGGAATTTGAAGCTAAATTTGGTACACCAGAATGTCACCAACCCTACAGAGAGTTACTAACAATCACAGAGATAATGAACTTCTGGTCTAATATCTGGTCAAACAATCAAGAAGCAAGCTTGGTTAGGGAGGACAAAGAACACAATCACACAATTGAAGGCATGCTAGCACCTGAAGTTACACTGGAAATGCTGAAGCAGGTTATAAAAAATACCCAAACTGGAAAAGTACTGGCACTGATACTATTCATAATTGTTGGTAGAAAAAAGTTACTTGTCTTCATCCGTACCTATTAATACATATCAACAAATCCTGAAAAAGAGCCTGAATTTTTGACAGAAAGTAAAACTTACCTGCTATCTCAAGGGGGAATCACAAATGACCCATCCACATATCATCCTATTGCTTGTTTACAAACTATATGTAGAATTGTCACATCATGCATCTCACAACTAATCACCACTCACTTAAAAAAACCACAATATTCCTACAGAAGAGCAAAAAGGATGCCGTAAAGGCTTGAAAAGATGTAAAGAACAAATGATAATAGATTATGTAATTCTAAATCAAGCACAGAGGAAAAGCAGAAATTTTTCATGTTGTTAAATTGATGACCAAAAAGAATTTGATTCTGTCCGACACTCATGGTTAATAGAAGTACTTAATAGATAAAACTACACCCAATACTTGTGAAATACCTACAACATCTGTTGAAGCTTTGGTGTACTATAATCACCCTGTCTATTAACAACCAAAGTTCAAAGTACATTTATTATCTATCTATGTATGTACAAACCCTCGAGGTACTTCCCCTTACAGGCAGCCACAAAACAAAGAAATCCAAAAGAACCCATTAAAAAAAACCAACAAATACCCAATCTGCATCGAGAGAGAGAAAAAAAACACACACAGATCATGCAAACAGTAAAAGCAAGCAAACAGCATTCAGAATGAGAGGGAGTCCATACATGTGAAGCCTGGAGCAGGCCCACAGCCTCAGCCTCAGTTCATCACACAGCAGAGCAGAGGCTCACAGACGTGAAGCCCGGAAAGGCTGGACCAGGCCCACAGTGAGGAGTGGGGCAAATGTCGCACATCGGTGAGCAGAACCGGCTCAGCCCTTGCCTGTGATCCCAACACCCTGCCTTTTCAATCCATCCAGCCCATCGTTTATATCATGCAAATCAGGTTGTTCCTCACTCTAAGACCCAGGCCTTACACATCGATACTCTCTGGGCCTGGACCCTGCCGGCCATAACCTAACCTTTCTAAATCAGCCCAGTGCTCAGATCGATCTGGGCAATCTCATTCAGTTACAGGAAGGATATCAATAAGGTTGAAAGAGTGCAGAGAAGGTTTACAAGGATGTTGCTGGGATTTGAGAAACTGAGTTACAGAGGAAGGTTGAATAGGTTAGGACTTTATTCCCTGGAGCGTAGAAGAATGAGGGGAGATTTGATAGAGGTATATAAAATTATGATGGGTATTGATAGAATGAATGCAAGCAGGCTTTCTCCACTGAGGCCAGGGGAGCAAAAAACCAGAGGTCATGGGTTAAGGGTGAAGGAGGAAAAGTTTAAAGGGAACATTGGGGGGGGGGCTTCTTCACACAGAGAGTGGTGGGAGTGTGGATTGAGCTGCCAGATGAAGTGGTGAATGCAGGCTCACTTTTAACATTTAAGAATAACTTGGACAGGTACATGGATGAGAGGGGTTTGGAGGGATATGGTCCAGATGCAGGTCAGTGGGACTAGGCAGAAAAATGGTTCAGCACAGCCAAGAAGGGCCAAAAGGCCTGTTTCTGTGCATAATGTTCTATGGTTCTAAAAGAAAAGAAGAACTGGAATGACAAGTTTTAGAAAACACTATGTACAATTGAACACATTTAGATTAACACTACCTGGGACAGAAGGGGGAAGAGGAATGACAGACATAAAAAGTTTACACAACAGTCAGATAAAACTTCTAAGGAGATACCTTAATTACCAAAAATGGGATCCAGCACTTTATGTGAGCATTTGCAATATTGATAAGAAGTACATACCACTAAATTTAAATGAAAGTACAACCCAGAAATACGAAGAAATTATCACCATAAAAGAAAAAGTTAACTAATGGACCTTCCGTGGAAAACATCCCCATGATCTGAGCAGGCTAGATGTTGACAAGGAAGCATTGAATGCCTGGCTCAGAGTAGGAGACTTCTTCCCCGAAGCAGAAGGGTTCCTTGTGGAAATACAGGACCAGGTGGTTAACACAAAAATGGTCAGAAATACATAGTTAAAGACCAACATATTCAAGACAACAAATGTAGAAAATGCCAAGAGAAACTAGAAACAATTCACTATATTACAGGATCCTGCAGCAGTTTAACTCAATCTGATTACTTACACAGACACAATCAAGAGGCAAAAGTCATTCACCAAAATCTTGCTTTAAAATAAAAACTCATAAAAGAAACCATACCTGACCTATAATTACAAGCCTGATCCAGTTTTATAGTCAGAGTGCTCCAAATCCATTACTACAGATAGGATAATCCATAATAACTGTCTGGATATAATATCACGGGATAAACAAGCAAGAACAGCTTACTGAATAGATATAGCCTTTCCAAACACACATAACATACAGAAATCCATAAGTGACAAACACCAGAAATATGCTGAATTAAAAGGGGAAATTGCAGGACTGTGGGACATAAACAGGGCATACATCGTCCCGGTAGTATTATCTACAACTGGTATCATCCTTAAGTCACTACATAATAGCATTAAACAATTCACCCTACACAGCAACATTTATGTAAATCTCCAGAAAGCCACAATACTAAACACAACTAGAATAGTCCAAAAGTTCCAAGCATTTGAGAAATGAGTGTGGTTGGCTATGCCCATACTTCAGGTTTTACCAGCTTGAGCTGAGAAAGAATAGAAAATAGAACAGGAATAAATTGATTGATTGATTCATTGATAAATAGATAGATATTCTGCAAACATGAGTTGCAGAGTCCTTGAAAGTGAGCCCATGTATTGTGGAATTAGTTCAGAGTTGAGGTGAGTGAAGTTATCCATGCTGGTTCAAGAGGTTGATAGTAGAAGGGTAATAACTGTTCCTGAACCTGCTGACCCAGCTGGGTTAAAAGAAATTATAAACCTGGAAGACTGGTGTTGGAAATGCTAAATGGATCTGCATATACTGTACAAGGAGGCAGACAGCTACCTTAAATAATGATGAAGAGAAGCTTCTAGTATTTCCTGGCATGCCAGCTGCATGCCAGGAGAGGGAAAGCACAAGTTAACACCGCAGGTTAATGACTTTTCATCGGGATTAGCTGGAGTTAAGCAGTTTGTAAATAAAAGGGGGAATGGGGAAGATGGGAAGGAGAGAACAGAAGGGAAGGTCTTACAGTGGAGGGCAGAAAGTAAATGACAAAGAGATGATGCAATGAGGTTAAAGGCCGTGTTATTAGGGAATAAAAAGTAAGCCTTCTCAACAAATAAAATGCCAAGCAACCCTTCTAAATTTCACTGCATCTGACTGATGTCATTGTTAGCTAGTGAGCGTATCTGAAACTGGGGATACCTGCACTTAGGGAACCTGTTCTCTGTGGTAGGGATTGTGATCTGATGTAGTCTACTGGGTCACATAGTAGGGCCATCAGACTCCCCTGTCTCTTGAAGTGCCACTAGCGTTAACAAGGATGTGCTGGGGCCACCCTACAAGTGTTGCCACACATTCCAGTGGCAGCATTGACGTACTTCATTGTATGTCTTGATGTACATGTGATAAATAAATATGACTCTGAAATCTGATCTGATGACTAGGGACTACTCATTCTCCCGTCCATCACCAAACTGACACGAGAATAAAATGCGTGGATCTCCCTGTAACCTATTGAATATTGAAAGGCCTAGACAGAGTGGATGTGGGGAGGATGTTTCTTATAGTGGGGAGTCTAGGACCAGAGACTACAGCCTCAGAATAGAGGGGCGTCCATTTAGAATGGAGATGGGGAGGAATTTCTTCAGCCAGAAGGTGGTGAATCTGTGGAATTCATTGTCACATGTAACTGTGGGGTCCAGGCCAGAGAGAATACTTAAAGCAGAGTTTGGTAGATTTTTGATAGAGAATATTCTATCTAAGGTTATTTCTAAGGATCAAACTGGATTTATTAAGAACAGATAGATACTCATATTTTAATATTTGGAGATTATTGAACATTATTCATTCCTCTCCATCTAAAGCACGCAAATGTCTTGTTTCCTTTGATGCAGAAAAAGCCTTTGATAGGTTAGAATGGTCCTATTTATTCGAGGTTTTAGAAAGATTTAATTTTGCTCCAGGTTTTATTTCCTGGATTAAGCTGATCTCTCAAGCTCCTATGACAGCAGTTATGACTAACTATGTAAAATCTCCTTATTTTAGGCTATACAGAAGTACCCAGCAGGGTTGCCCTGTTAGTCTGCTGTTATTCAACCTCTTGCTATTGCTCTTCAGGACTCCAACATGGTTCAAGGTATTAAGAGGAGAGATAAAGAGCATAAGGTTTCGTTGTATGCAGATGACTTGTTAGCTTATATTTCAGATCCTAAGAAATCTATTCCTGCTATGTTATCTATATTTTCTGAATTTAGTTTTTCTGGATATTAATTAAATTTGCACAAAAGTGAGTTATTTCCTATTAATAACCACTTGGATCAATATGATCAAATTCCTTTTAGCATTGTTAAAAATAACTTTACATATCTTGGTATTAAAATTACCAAAAATTTTAAGAACCTATATAAATATAACTTTCTCCCATTAATTGGTTGAATTAATGCTATTAGAATGATAGTGTTACCGAAGTTCTTATATGCATTCCAAGCAATCCCTTCTTTTGCTCCTAAACTGATTTTTTGACAGAATAGACTCTAAAATTCTATCTTACATTTGGAATAATAAAAACCCTAGATTGAGAAAATCTTTATTGCAGGAATTAAAGAAGTATGGTGGTATGGCTTTGCCAAATTTTAGAATGTATTACTGGGCAATTGATATTTGATATATTTCTTTTTGGATTCATTTCTCAGACATCCATGACTGTCCTTTATGGGTGGATTTGGAGAAAAACTCGGTGAAGGAGTATTCTTTGACCTGTTTACTGGGAGCACCTCTTCCTTTTTTACTTTCTAAGATGGGTAGCCGAGACAATCCCATTATTAAATATACATTAAGAATCTGGTTTCAGTTTCGTAGATTCTTTGAGTTTAATAATTTTGTTCTTTCTAGTATAATCCATCAATTTCCAATCAGACTTTTTTAATTTGGAAAACCAAAGGAATAATAACTTTTTTAGACTTATTAATGAGGGATTGTTTAATGTCTTTCATTCTGTTAGTGGGCAAACATGACTTAGCTAATGCACACTTTTTAAATATTTACAAATTAGGAATTTTCTAAGTAGTTTACTTCCAAATTTTCCCTCTGCTTATTCACCCAATATAATAGATACTCTTTTTCAGGTTAAACCATTTCAAAAAGGACTGATAGTTATAATTTATAGATGGTTATTGAATTTGTGTATGTTATCTAACGATAAAATTAAAGCTGCGTGGGAACTGGAATTTCAAGAGTCACTTTCAGATAATCAATGGGATAAAATTTTTCATTTGGTAAATACTTCATCTATTTGTGCCCGTCATTCCTTAATACAGTTCATATATATATATATATGTACATCAGCCATATATGTCAAAGGATAAATTAGCCCATATCTTTTCCAATATTAATCCTATTTGCGACAGATATAATATTGAGGTGGCTACTTTAACTCATATGTTTTGGTCTTGTATCAAGGTAGATAATTTTTGGAAAGAAGTCTTTAAAACTTTATCAAAAGTCTTGAATTTGGATCTACAACCGAATTTACTTACAGCAATTTTTGGGATCATTCCATCGGAGGCAGGATATATTCCTATTTCCGCTCAATAAATGATAGCTTTTACAACTTTATTGGCTAGGAGAGCCATTTTGCTTAAATGGAAGGACTCTAATCCACCCACTGCTTTTAATTAGCTTACTTCCATTATGTCCTGTCTAAGTTTAGAGAAAATAAGAAGTCAGACATTTGATACATCTTTTAAATTTGAAGAAGCTTGATGATCTTTTATTCAATATTTTCACATGGTTTGATTTATGGCTGTTCCAGTTACCTTCTCGAAACACTGGATTTGATCAGAAAGTCTCTCTTTTTTTCTTGCTTTCACTCCCAGCATGAGCTGCCCAGTTCCTTTAGTTCTCTCTTATTCTTTCTTTGTTTTCTGTTTAGTGGGGATTTTTTATGTATATAAAAATTATAAAAGTTTCTTTATCTTTTTTCTTCTTTTCATGGAATGATAAGAGAAGAATAGATTATCTTATTTTTTATTATATACTATTAGATTAATACTATGTATGATATAACCATATAACCATATAACAATCACAGCATGGAAACAGGCCATCTCGGCCCTCCTAGTCCATGCCGAACTCTTAATCTCACCTAGTCCCACCTACCCACACTCAGCCCATAACCCTCCACTCCTTTCCTGTCCATATACCTATCCAATTTTACCTTAAATGACACAACTGAACTGGCCTCTACTACTTCTACAGGAAGCTCATTCCACACAGCTATCACTCTCTGAGTAAAGAAATACCCCCTCGTGTTTCCCTTAAACTTCTGCCCCCTAACTCTCAAATCATGTCCTCTCGTTTGAATCTCCCCTACTCTCAATGGAAACAGCCTATTCACGTCAACTCTATCTATCCCTCTCAAAATTTTAAATACCTCGATCAAATCCCCCCTCAACCTTCTACGCTCCAATGAATAGAGACCTAACTTGTTCAACCTTTCTCTGTAACTTAAGTGCTGAAACCCAGGTAACATCCTAGTAAATCGTCTCTGCACTCTCTCTAATTTATTGATATCTTTCCTATAATTCGGTGACCAGAACTGCACACAATATTCTAAATTTGGCCTTACCAATGCCTTGTACAATTTTAACATTACATCCCAACTGCTGTACTCAATGCTTTGATTTATAAAGACCAGCGTTCCAAAAGCCTTCTTCACCACCCTATCTACATGAAACTCCACCTTCAGGGAACTATGCACTGTTATTCCTAGATCTCTCTGTTCCTCTGCATTCCTCAATGCCCTACCATTTACCCTGTATGTTCTATTTGGATTATTCCTGCCAAAATGTAGAACCTCACACTTCTCAGCATTAAACTCCATCTGCCAACGTTCAGCCCATTCTTCTAACCGGCATAAATCTCCCTGCAAGCTTTCAAAACCCACCTCATTATCCACAACACCTCCTACCTTAGTATCATCTGCATACTTACTAATCCAATTTACCACCCCATCATCCAGATCATTTATGTATATTACAAACAACATTGGGCCAAAAACAGATCCCTGAGGCACCCCGCTAGTCACCGGCCTCCATCCCGATAAACAATTATCCACCACTACTCTCTGGCATCTCCCATCTAGCCACTGTTGAATCCATTTTATTACTCCAGCATTAATACCTAACGACTGAACCTTCTTAACTAACCTTCCATGTGGAACTTTGTCAAAGGCTTTGCTGAAGTCCATATAGACTACATCCACTGCCTTGCCCTCGTCAACATTCCTCGTAACTTCTTCAAAAAATTCAATAAGGTTTGTCAAACATGACCTTCCACGCACAAATCCATGCTGGCTACTCCTAATCAGATCCTGTCTATCCAGATAATTATTAATACTATCTCTAAGAATACTTTCTATTAATTTACCCACCATTGATGTCAAACTGACAGGTCTATAATTGCTAGGCTTACTTCTAGAACCCTTTTTAAACAATGGAACCACATGAGCAATACACCAATCCTCCGGCACAATGTTTCTAATGACATCTTAAAGATCTCCGTCAGAGCTCCTGCTATCTCTACACAAACTTCCCTCAAGGTCCTGGGGAATATCCTGTCGGACCTGGAGATTTATCCACTTTTAAATTTTTTAAAAGTGCCAGTACTTCCACCTCTTTAATTGTCATAGGTTCCATAACTTCCTTACCTGTTTCCCACACCTTACACAATTCAATATCCTTCTCCTTAGTGAATACCGAAGAGAAAAAATCGTTCAAAATCTCTCTCATCTCCCTCAGCTCCACACATAGCTGACCACTCTGATTCTCTAAGGGGCCAATTTTATCTCTCACTATCCTCTTGCTTTTAATATAACTGTAGAAACCTTTCGGATTTACTTTCACCTTATTTGCCAAACCAACCTCGTATCTTCTTTTAGCTTTTCTAATCTCTTTCTTAAGATTCCTTTTACATTCTTTATATTTCTCGAGCAATTCCTTTACTCCATGCTGCCTATATCTATTGTAGACATCCCTCTTTTTCCGAACCAAATTTCTAATATCCCTTGAAAACCATGGTGCTTTCAAACCTTTAACCTTTCCTTTCAACCTAACAGGAACATAAAGATTCTGTACCCTCATAATTTCACCTTTAAATGACCTCCATTTCTCTATTACATCCTTCCCATAAAACAACTTGACCCAATCCACTCTTTCTAAATCCCTTCGCATCTCCTCAAAGTTAGCCTTTCTCCAATCAAAAATCTCAACTCTAGGTCCTGTCCTGTCCTTCTCCATAATTATATTGAAGCTAATGCTATTGTGATCACTGGACCCGAAGTGCTCCCCAACACATACATCTGTCAGCTGACCTATCGCATTTCCTAACAGGAGATCCAACACTGCCCCATCTCTAGTCGGTACTTCTATGTATTGTTGCAAAAAACTATCCTGCACACATTTCACAAACTAAACCATCCAGCCCTTTTACAGAATGAGCTTCCCAGTCTACGTGTGGAAAATTAAAATCTCCCACAATCACCACCTTGTGTTTACTACAAATATCTGCTATCTCCTTACACATTTGCTCTTCCAACTCACGCTCCCCATTAGGTGGCCTATAATACACTCCTATCAGTGTTACTACACCTTTCCCATTCCTCAATTCCACCCAAATAGCCTCCCTAGAGGAGCTCTCTAATCTATCCTTACAAAGCAACGCAATAAGATTTTCTCTGACAAGCAATGCAACACCTCCTCCTCTGGCCCCTCCTACTCTATCACACCTGAAGCAACTAAATCTTGAGAATGTTTATTTTACATTTTATATGAATTGTTATTGATATAGATATTTGAGATAATTCTCCTCTTGTTTATTTATAAATGTACTTTTTTAATTAATAAAAAGATTGATAAAGAAAGAAAGATTTTTGATAATTCAGGGTTTGAGAAGTTACCAGGAGAAGGCAGGAGAATGGGGTTGAAAGGAGGTATCTGCCATGATCAAATGGCGGAGCAGACTTGATGGGCCAAATAACTTAATTCTGCTCCAGCGTCTTATGGTCTCATGGTCTCATGAAACTGGAAAAAGACATGGCTCTGTGAGGAGAAAGATTCAGTTGTTCATGAAATTACTCACTGCATAAGGAAGGCTAAGAAAGAGGCTCTGCAGAGGGAGAATGAGAGTAATAATCTCTGGAATACACTCAAAGGCCACTTTATTATGTACACCTGCTCATTATTGCAGATATCTAATCAGTCAATAATGTGGCATCAGTTCAGTGCATAAAAGCACACAGAAGTGGTCAAGTTGTGGTTCAGACTAAACATCAGAATGGGGAAGAAATGTGATCTAAGTTATTTTGGACATGGAATGATTGTTGGTGATAGATTGGGTGGTTTGATTATCTTAGAAACTGTAGAACTCCTCAGATTTTCAAGCACATTTGTAGAGAATGGTGTGAAAAACAAAGAACAAAAAATCCAGCAAGCAGCAGTTCTGTGGGTGAAAATGTTTCATTAATGAGAGAGGTGAGAGGAGAGTGGCCAGAGTAGTCCAAACTGACAGGAAGGCGGCAGTAACTTAAATAACCATGTGTTACAATGGGTGTGTGCAGAAGAGCAGCTGTGAATGCACAACACGTTGATGCTGAAGTGGGTGGGCCATAGCAGCAGAAGACCATGAACATACAGAAATACGAGAGGTACTTGATGAAGTGGTCCCTGAGTCCATTATCTGAGCACATGCAAATTGGCATATGCTTAAGAAAATCAGAGAGTTGAATGGTTGTTTTGAAAAGAGTTAGTGTAAATTCATTGGTCGTTGGAGAAAGAAGGTATTGTTTTCTTGGCATGGTTTTCACCTGACCCAACCTTAGACTAATGATCTAGTGAATCATATAACTAGGACTGTAGGTAATTGTGGAGGGGGGAGGTGTGTTCAGATGAAGAGGGGCTTCATAAATAAAAGAGAAAGGACAGGGTTATTATACAGGTTAGTGAAGTGACCTATGATAACCATGGAGTGTGGGAAGTGGCTTTAAACTTCCACCATTTATACCTGGCTTTCCTGTGGCCTCTAAACACAGAAGGTGCACAGTGCCATTTTGAATGTTCCACCACGTCTTTGAACAGCTATGGTCCAGGTATTCATCAGAATCGGGGAAGAGTAACTTTCTTCTACGGAGATCTTGAGAATACTCTTGAATTCTCCTCTCGTTTCACGTAGTTTTGGAGTGGAGCAGGAGACTGGTGTTGGGGCTGCTCATAGGAGCGAGCTGAGTGTGCTGCTGGGTGGGTTGGTCTGGGAGAAGATGCTGATAATGGATTGCTTCTCCTGCCATTCCAATTTGGAAGGCGTAGCCGGGACAGGTAGCTGATGCCCTGCCGTTGCTTGCAGGTGCCTTATAGATGGAATGTGCTCAAAAGTTAAGGGTGAGGTGGCTTCTTCTTTCTCCATAACCGTCTCACTGAAGTGAGCATTCCATTCCACCTCAGACTGATGGGTTCAGTTTTCATGATCATCTGTATGACAACTGACCTACAAGGGCTCTGGAGCTGAAGGTCTTCTGAAGTTCCAAAGTTTGGCAGCAAGGAACTCCGGTCACAAGGTCACATCCCCTTCTGGGAGGGCAGGACCTGGCAGAAGAACCCCGGGTGCTGGATTCGTGACCATTTAGAAAAGAAAGCACCGACTCCACCTGGTAACTACAGAAGGGGGGGGTCCCACTCTGTTTGTCAAAGAGAAAGTCCTGGCCAGGAAACGCCCTGAGCTATCTACAGAAAATCAGAGTGTGGATTCTGTCCCCTCTGAAATATAGTAGGCATAATGGTTGCTACTGGACAACGCAAGGGATATGCCGCGAGCGGCAGCGATCGCCGCAAGTGTTACCACGCCTCGACACTATAAACGGCTCTGAGTTTCATTTTCATTTTGCTCTTTGTTTCATGCGCAATGTAAAGAATCTGGCGTTATCATGCGTTCCCAGGTAAGAATTACCACTGTTGAAAAGTGTATAAATGTTTTGTGGAAACAGTAGTTGCAGTAAGGAAGTTGATCAAGGACACTAAGAGCGGTGGCTGGTGGTGATGTGATTTGCAATGTTCTTAACCTTGGAGACGCGCGATGTTCAGACGCCAAACAGAAATATTTAATTCCGTCTCTGTGTGTTGATTACAAGAGGGAAGGGACGGAGAACGCGCGAGCAAAAAGAATAAAGTTATTTCGCGTCACTGGGTTGCAACGCCTTAGCGGAGACCCGGCCTGCTCAGAAATCGCCAGGACCGCGGCCTCCATCGGCCGCCCTGCGCACTCGCTGAAAGGCTGCAGCAGGAAATGCGAGCCCCCTCCCAACGGTTCGCCAAGTGAGATAAACCGGCAATGCGTCCCAGACCTAAAATATCTCCCCCTTCCTGATCCTACTGCCAATCCGAAGTTGCTCCCTACTTTCTATATTAGTAATTTTAAACTTCTCTGTCTTCTTCCGTCGGCCTCCGCTCTCCGAGCGAGAACTGCCACAGTTTATCCATCTCACTCAAGTCCCTCATCCATCGCATCAGGATATCTCTTCTGCACCTTTTCCAGACTCTTCTCCTACTGGGAGCAACATTCCAGTTCTGGCCGAACCAGTTTCGTTTTGTGAAAAACATCACGATTCTCTCCTTTCTGTCGCTGCCTCTTTCTCATCCCCGGGATGCATTTAACCATTTCGCCATCTTGCCCCGTTACTCTCCATGGGCATCGCAAGGCCACATTTGGACTACTGTGTCCAGTTCTGGTCGCCTCACTATAGGAAGGATGTGGAAGCATTGGAAAGGGTTCAGAGCAGATTTACCAGAATGCTGCCTGGTTTAGACAGTATGGATTATGATCAAAGATTAAGGGAGCTAGGGCTTTACTCTTTGGAGAGAAGGAGGATGAAAGGAGGCATGGTAGAGGTGTACAAGATATTAAGAGGAATAGACAGAGTGGACAGCCAGTGCCTCTTCCCCAGGGCACCACTGCTCAATACAAGAGGACATGGCTTTAAGGTAAGGGGAGGGAAGTTCAAGGGGGATATTAGAGGAAGGTTTTTCACTCAGAGAGTGGTTGGTGCGTGGAATGCACTGCCTGAGTCAGTGGTGGAGGCAGATACACTAGTGAAGTTTAAGAGACTACTGGACAGGTATATGGAGGAATTTAAGGTGGGGGGTTATATGGGAGGCAGGGTTTGAGGGTCGGCACAACATTGTGGGCCGAAGGGCCTGTACTGCGCTGTACTAGTCTATGTTCTGTGTTCTAAATAAAGCGTAGCCGCTGCAGAGAAAGTCCAACGCAAGTAGACTGCAAGGTGCAGGATCATAACGAGGTAGATGGTAAGGTCAAGAACGCATCTGTAGTATTATTGAACCATTCAATGGTCCTATAACCTCTGAGTAGAAGCTGTTCTAGAGCTTAATGATGCGCGCTCTCGGGCTCTTAGAGTACTTACAGGAATATCTAGTACAAGGTGTTTGTGTCTGTATGTTTTGTGATGTGCTGCGTTTTCACTTGCACGCACACAGACAGAGATGTCCTTGCCACCTATGGTTTACGATTGGAAGCCATACATATATGTCCAGAACAGGTAAGCTTATCCAAAGTTTTAATTTCGTCAGTTACATCAGAAGGCGTCATGATATTGTGCCGAAGTCAGTAGCAGACAGTTATATTCGGGTTACTTCCCTCGCTAACAGAATCAGAATCTTGTTTATCATCACTGGCGTGCGTGCGAGATTTGTTCACTATGTGATTATAACACATGATTATAATGCGGCTTTTGACGAAAGTTTGAATCCAGAACCAAACGCAGCAATTTCAATGAAAATCAGATAGGAAAACTAAAATAAGAAAGAAAATGCTGAAAAGAGGCTGTTTCCCTTTTCACGGACGATGCCTGATCGACTGGATGTTTCCAGCATTTTCTGTTTTTTTTTTAATTTTAAGAAACTTTGGCCAGTTAAGAATAACCTAACTTCATGGCCGATGTTTATAAAGCCATAGAGCATTTGAAGAGGCGCCTCGGTATCCTGGGTCGCACTGACCATCAAGTACCCACAGGTTGGACAGCTCCAGATATCGCTTCCACGCCACGCAAGAGCGATAGCAAGGTACACTGTCGCGATAAAAGGGAAGCAGAAACCGTGGTGGCCCACACGCGGGATTTGTCGTCGTCTCGCTTTACAGCAGTCTTACAACAGATCTCTGCACTCTGTGTGGGTGAGATATCCCCCACCCCATCCCACCGCACCCCTCACTGATATGAAGGTAAAAATAGGCACACGCATCAAAGCAGGGGCACATAACCTAGCAGTGAAACAACACACTGTGGGCTATTCAAGTCACCGTCGTCGTGGCCATCCGTCGAGGTCGAGGATGACGGTCTTCATTCCGTTGATCTATCACAGGGCGAAGACGCCTGTGTGTGTATCTGTACTCGATATTGCATTCCAAGAAGCACACGATACTTCACAAATCAACCATCTGATTCCAATGGCATGGAAACCACGACGATTGGAGCTGATGGATTTGTTGTAGCCTTCATCCGCCTTCACACCCGTTGAGTTCAAACTAACTTCATCCGCCTGTTCCACCGTTGAGGTCTTGATTGGATTGTTCTTTGTCAGGGACCTCACCCTCGACCTTACCCACCAGGAGCATAGCTCCAGACGGCAGCGCTCTCGGGATCTCAGGACCACACAAGCTTCTCCAGCACGGCAATCCACGGAGACAAGAATCACCATCCTTCTCAGACAAATCGATTTGCTCCCTCGAATGACATTGTTCATTTATAGTTTCACTTAAACATTTTTTTTCGAACTTTGAAATATTTATCAATCGATCCATGCGCCTCATCCCGTCAGCGTTAGGCTTCAGCGGTCATAAAGTGAACTTAGAGAAGTAAATATCAAAGTGGAAACCATGCCTTAAGAATGGTTACTCTAGTCCATAGCTGGGATACCAAATATAGATTGAACGATTATTTTGCAGAACATTTTATCAAATTCACAAAGAAACCCCTCGACACCTCACTTCTTGTCCCGCCACGTTTCGGTCTTGCTCACCCAAATCCCAAGTGTCGCAGCCTCCGACAAGATTTCAAGCCCGACCTCCTTCTCAAAATTTTAGATGTTCATAAAATGATTTTCGCCTTAGATTTTCAGTCTAACATTGGACTCTATGAGCCTTTGATCTTGTGAAAAGTCGTTCCCTCTCCGCATGCAATGAATTTTGATGAGGGATATGGTGAACGGAGATGTCAACGCCTCTTGTCATTGATGACGACTTGAGACTGGGGTCAAATTAGTGACAGGATAATGATTTGGGTTTAATGCGACCGGTAAGGGCCACTGAGTTAGCACTGTATTGTCACTTGAATGATTTTTTCCCCCCGGTAATATACTGTATCTGCGTAAATTATATTATTCTCTTGTATTTCCATTTATTTAACGCCCTCGAAAAGACCTCCTTTTAAATATAAAGGCAACACGAGTGAATCTGCAGATGCTGGAAATAAATAAAAAACAAAAAACACAAAAAGCTGGCAGAACTCAGCAGGCCAGACAGCATCTATGGGAGGAGGTAATAACGACGTTTCGGGCCAAAACCCTCCTGATGAAGGGTTTCAGCTCGAAACATCGTCACTACCTGCTCCAATAGATGCTGTCTGGCCTGCTGAGTTCTGCCAGCTTTTTGTGTTTTTTGTTTTTTTTTCTTTTAAATATACATTTATTCCAGTTGTATATTTTTTGTATATCAAATACATTATTTTTGGATTTTAAATTATCCAATTTATTCACTGTTGCATTAAATTTATAAGTGTTGCCTTTCAAATTGTAACTACTGAATATCAACTATTACATTTGTTGTCTCCCGCTTTTACATTTTAAACTAACCATGGGTAGATCACTTCTCCCTTCACATTTGTAGTTACATTGTCCACTCTCTGCCCTATTCCTTTAATTATTTTACTAAAGTCTATCAGGCTAGATTGTTAAATGCAAATTATCTTAACAGGAAAATATATTAAAATTGGTTAGAGAATTAGTCTGTGAGATTCCTATTTTGCGATTGTTTTGGGCTAGAACTTTGATCAGTGGCGATGCTATTGAGGCATTAAATAGTTCTTACATCGATGGAGCATTTTGAACTATATCTAGAGCAGCACTTTATTAATGGTGATTTTGAACCCAGATGCAATGCTGGAAGTTTGAATGATGACGACATCGTTGGGGTGTTTGATTTCTGAATGAAGGTTGTATGGAATGTTACTTTTTGCCCATTGAATAGGCTTTCAGTTATTGATGGACGGGTTTGTTATTTTTTTTTCTGTCAGCATTCAGTAATAGCAAAGGATTATTTTTGTACTTAAACTGATCATTTGTCATATTTCTATAATAATTGAGCAAGTGGGCACTTCAGCATAGGGAAGAAAGAGGGGGATCTCATCAAATGAAATAAGAGGGTAAATGCAAAAACAAAACATTGTGGATGATAGAAATCCGAAGTAGGAATATAAAGCATTCAGCAGATCAGAGAGAACTTATGGATAGAGAAAGATAGGGTTAATGCACCAGGGCATAAGAGTCACAGAGTAATACAGTGAAACACGGTAACACAGAAAACAGACACTTCAGCCCAATTTGTCCATCACCAGGTGCCCAACAAGCTAGTTGTCCACCATTTATCCACAATTGACCCACACCCCCCCCATAACTGTCTGATTCATGCACTTTTCAATGTTGTTACTGCACCTGCCTTAACTACTCTCTCTGGTAGCTCACTCAATCTACACACCAAGTCAAGTCAAGTCGCTTTTATTGTCACTTCAACCATAACTGCTGGTACAGTACATAATAAGAATGAAACGACATTCCTCCAGGATCATGGTGCTACATGAAACAACACAAAACTACAGTAGACTTCAGACCTATATGGGACTACATAAAGTGCATAAATAGTGCAAGACAGTACAATAATTAATAAACAGGACAATAGACACGTTAAAGGGCAAATTATAATATAAAAATAAATGATGTTGTGTGCATACATCTACTGATGCTTCTGGACACATCATCAGTGATGTTCCTGGAATCATCGGGTGTTTCGGATCTTTCAACATCATACACCCTCCTCCAGGTGACCCAGCCGGGGCTGATCAGACCCCAGCTTGTGTCCAGATGGCCAGCTACACATGATTCCATGGCTCCCCTCTCTTGAGCCACAGCCACCTTGAGGCCCTCTCTGCCGCATCGGTGGTATTGCGGATGGCTCTCCTCTTCCTCTCTCTCTCGATGCCCAAATTGCTGTAGGCTCTAGCTAAGGAATGGGCTGCGAATCCCCTACAACCAACTTCCACTGGGAGACACCTCGCTCTCCATCCAGCCTGCTGGCAGTTGTTGACCAGTTCTGCATACTTAGATAGCTTCCCTTCAAAGTCCTCTTCCAAGTGATCTTCCTGTGGGACTGTCAGCTCCAGCATCACCACCTGCTTCGTAGACTCAGACACAAGGACAATGTCTGGTCGCAGGATGGTGGCTGCGATATGGTTGGAGAACTTCAGCTGCCTTTCAGGATCCACCAACAGCTACCAGTCCCTTGCAAAGGTCAGGATGCCTGCAGATGTTCTTTTGGCAGGTATTAGCTGTTCCCCAGCTCTGACAAAGGCAAACAGTCTTGGAGGGTCGGGACCGCCACCCACTCCACTCCTGCATTGATTGTTTCAGCGATGGTCTTCAGGACCCGATCATGCCTCCAACAGTACCGTCCCTCACCAAGTGTCCTTGTGCAGCCGCTGAGGATGTGCTCCAGGGCTCCTCACTTGGAACACAGTGGGCACACTGATGACTCTGCTTTGCCCCATGGGTGCAGGTTTGATGGGCTTGGAAGCACATCATACCCTGCCTGGATGAGAAATTGGATGCGGTGTGACTCGGCTTTCCAAAGCTCAGCCCAGGCCACTTTCCTCTCAACCACATTCTCCCATCTTGTCCAAGCTCCCTGTTGCTTCATTCCCACCGCCTTACAGGTTCCCCTCTCCCCCACTGCTGCTCTCACCTCCTCCTGAACTAGGCGGCACCTTTCCTTCCCTCTGATGGTGTACATTTGTGGAGTTGGAAAGGATCCTGGCCCAGCTCGGCCTCGTGTGACCACTCCCACCAACCTCCTGTGACGCAGCCTCGCCTCTACTTCCTGAACAGCTTCCTCTGCCCTCCACTTCCTGCCAGTCCTCACTTGGATCCCTGCTCGAGCCACCTTCGGATCACTTGAGTCCCTGTACTGTACCACTTCTCTGGCTCTTGTAACTTTGAATTCCTGCTCCAGGGATTTGAAGGGCAGTTGCAGTTTGTTGTGGTGTCCATAGAGGGCGATGCTGCTCAGGCTCCTTGGCAGCCCCAGCCATCTTCTGAGGGGCTTGCTGACCCTCCTCTCTGAGGGTTCGACCGTCGAGATCGGAACTGCACAGACGAGGAGGGGCCGCAGGATTCTGGGAAGAATGCCATGCTGATACACCCAGGCTTTGAACTTCCCAGGTAGGCCAGACTTGTCCACAGATTTCAGCCAGCCATCCAACTCGGTTCAGGTCGCCTGAATGGATGCCGTGTCCCTTAGAGAGCTGTCAAAAACCTTACCTAAGTTTTTGACTGGCTTCTCTGTGATGCTGGGATGACTGAACCTGCAATGCTAAACCGGAACTTGTTTTCCACTTTGCCTTTCCTCAGCACCATTGATCTTAATTTGGCTGGTTTGAAACGCATCCGGACCCACTCCACCAGCTTTTCGAGCCCCTGTAGAATCCACCGGCAGCCGGTGACTGATTCTGTGGTGACTGTGAGGTCATCCATGAGTGCCCTGATAGGTGGCTGCCATTGAGCGGAATTCATTCTGGGCCCTCTGCACTGTTTCTGCAGACTTAGTGAGCATGTTCGTGGCTAGGGAGAACAGTGTCACTGAGATAGTGCACCCTGTGATGATGCCAATCTCCACCTTGTGCGGGCTTGATTTAATTGCTCCTGAAGATACCCTCATCCTGAAGTTGCTGTAATAATCCGCGATATGGTCTCTTATTTTTCTCAGCCTTCGCGGAAAGTAGAGACGCTGCTGGGCTTTCTTGGCTATGGAGCTGGTGTTGACGGAGCAGGTGAGATTCTCCACCAGGTGAACACCAAGAAATTTGGTGCTCTTAACGATCTCTACGGAGGAGCTGTCGATCTTCAGCAGACAGTGGTCGCTCTGTTCTCTCCTGAAGTCAAGAACCACATCTTTTGTTTTGTTCACATTCAGAGACAGGTTGTTGGCTCTGCACCAGTCCGTTAGCCGCTGCACCTCCTCTCTGTAAGCTGACTCGTCGTACTTGCTGATGAGACCCACCACGGTCGTGTCATCAGCGAACTTGATGATGTGGTTCGAGCTGTGTGTTGCAGCACAGTTGTGGGTCAGCAGAGTAAACAGCAGTGTACTGAGCACACAGCCCTGGGGAGCCCCCGTGCTCAGTGTGATGGTGTTGGAGATGCTGCTCCCAATCCAGACTGACTGAGATCTCCCAGTCAGGAAGTCTAGGATCCAGTTGCAGAGGGAGGTGTTCAGACCATCCTCAGCATGGTTGACCAAAAAAAAGTCCCTTTTAAAACTTCCATCTTTTATTTTAAAACTATGATCTTCCCCTTTCCTGAGGAAAACGACCATGTATATTCACCCTGTCTTTGTCCCTGATGACTTATCCACCCTCCCTTCACCTGTGGCAACTATTTCTACAAGGTCTTCTGCAATTTCTTCCCTACTTCCCACAAGGTCTGAGGATGTACTTGAGAGAGGCCCTCGGGGCTTTTCCACCTGAATGCACCTGAAGGCCAGCACTCCTTGCTCCCTTGTGAGTGTCATCGGAGCTGGGGAAAGAATAAATCTGAGGTTGCAGGAAAATGTTAAAGGAAGGGGGAAGCTCCACGATTGGGTGGAGATCAGGAAAGTTAGAAGGGAGGAGTAATTATGTGAGCTGAAAGAAGGTGGTTAGGAGGTGGTCTGGATAGGAAACGATAGAAAAATGAAATTTCAGAAGAGAGAGAAAAAAAGAAATGGAATACTGGAAAATGCTATGCATTTCCAGTCACATAACCAGTGAATCAAGACTAGAATGGGTGATATCTGAAGTTGCCACTGTTGAGTCCTGCGGGCCACAAGATAAGGCGTTGAGTGTCTTCCGTGCAGACAGAAAAATGTTCTGCAGTGCAGTTGCTCAATCTGTATTTAGTATCCACCTCAGACCTTTGTGTTCATTCACCTATACAGGTCCAGTGAATTTCAGTGTAAATATTGAGGAACATTGTGACTGATTTTCTGACCAGCTCAGAAATTGTAATTCTTCTACAATGAATTACAATTACAAATAAATCAGCCAATCTTGTAGTGGCTACTCTTTGTGCTCTGTTTTTTTTTTCCTTTCCTCTTTTAGTATTTCAGGTTTTATTTGTCTCTTCCCACTTAACGTCCTCCAAACACACTTTCATCAGCCATGCCGACACTTAATTTCTTCTTGGTTGCGCAATATCAGATTTGCCCTTCATTCTTGCCATCACACCCCACCTCAGCTTTCTCAATTTCCCTCTTAACAGATGTTGCATCATCTGCACTGTACTTCCCTGTTTTTGTTTAAATACATATTACAATAGTGCAGCTGGACACATTTCTTGAAGTCAAAACAGAATTGCTAGAAGAGCTGGGCCAGTCAAGCAGCATTAGTATAAAAGGAAACCAGGTACTATTAATGGTCAGTGACTCTTCCTCAGAATTGAGATAGAGTGAAAGGTTTACAGCTTTTAAAGCACAGCTGGGATACCTTGGTTTTGATTGAAGTTATTACAAAGTGTTTGTTTTAGTGTATTTATAGTTCAGATTGCTTGCTCCGTTGAGCAAGAGTCCTCCTGGAACTTCCACAAAGATGATTTTAGATTAACTTGGCAACGTTCAATACTGAATAAGATATTTCTTGTAGTTGAGGAACCAATTTCATAATACCATCGCTGGTATTATGTGTGGTGAACTACATAGACCTGTCTGGACACCCCCCCACCCCCTGCTGACTGCTCCTGTGGCTCCTCCCACAGACCCCGGTATAAAGGCGATTGGAGGCACTGCTCCTCCCTCAGTCTCCAGGATGTTGTGTGCTGGTCTCTTGCTGCTGACAGTGCTTTCTTCCAGCCAATAAAAGCCTACCTTAATATTGATGGTGCATCAGTATGAAAGTGATCTTGGAGCAGATTCAGGGATTAAGGCTATTGTGTGACTTGGGTCCCCCATCTTATGCTGCATTACGCAATTTAAAATTTTAATTGTTTTGATGATTATATAAGGTAGTTATTATATTATATTGAAGGATGTTATTATGTTATAATGATAAAAAGCAGGAAGAATGTGAACATGAGGAAATCTGCAGATGCTGGAAATTCAAGCAACACACACAAAATGCTGATGGAACACAGCAGGCCAGGCAGCATCTACAGGGAGAAGCACTGTCGACGTTTCGGGCCAAGACCCTTCGTCAGGACTAACTGAAAGGAAAGATAGTAAGAGATTTGAAAGTAGGAGGGTGAGGGGGAAATGCAAAATGATAGGAGAGGACCGGAGGGGGTGGGATGAAGCTGCGAGCCGGAAGAATGTGATCCCCATTCCATGTGTCTCAGTGGCTGGTCAGATCAAAATTTATGCGGTACCCTGTACTATACCTGGTAAAAAATAAGATAAACATTTTGTAGAAGCCTCCATTATATAAAATATAATTCAGCTCTGATTGCTCCCAGAGAAATGATTACAAATGGGAATATTCTTAAGCTGGAAAAGAAGAGATACTGCTATTGGAATTCTGCTGAAGTATTTATATTCAAAATAACAATGTTCTCCCTTTGTTAGAGCAAGCATAATTGTTAAAATAATAGAAGTTTTGGAGTGGAGACTATTACATTAATCCTGCAATTCCATGGAAGGCAATTTGCTCAGAGCAGAGGAATTCCCGATAAATGGCAATCCGTTTTTTATATAGTCATTTAGAGATATACATGGGTCAAGACAATTTCCAAGTCACCCACAGGGAGAGAGTAAAATTCTATTTTAATATTTCACATGGATAAGCTTTAACTTAATGCCCAACCTCATATAATTAAGATGGGAAAAACAGAGATACTGAGAGATAGATCTATAAGTGGGTAAATAGAGAGATATAGAGATAGCTAGAGAAAGTGAGAGAGAGAGAGAGAGAGAGAGAGAGAGAGAGAGAGAGAGAGAGAGAGAGAGAGAGAGGAGGGTAGGGAGAGAGAGTGACAATAAGACATAGGAGCAGAATTAGGCCATTTGGCCCATCGGGTGTGCTCTCCCTTTCCATCATGGCTAATTTATCATCCCTCTTAACCCCACTCTCCTGATTTCTTCTCATAACCTATTACACCCTTACTAATCAATAACTTATTAACCTCCACTTTAAACATACCCAATGACTTGGACCGCACAGCCGTTTGTGGCAATTCCAGAGATTCGCCACACTCTGATGAAAGAAATTGCTTCTTATCTCTGTTATAAATGGATGTCCTTGTCCTCTGATCATAGACTCCTCCCCTGCTATAGGAAACATCCTCTCCATGTCCAGTCGATCTAGGCCTTTTAGTATTTGATAGGTATCAATGACGTCCTCCCTGCCCACCCCCCCCCCATGTTTTTCTAAACTCCAGTGAGTATGGGTGCAGAGCCATTAAATGCCCCTTCCATTCCTGAGATCATTTTCATTAACCTCTTCTGGACTCTGGAGAGAGAGAAGGAGAGGGAGAGGGAGAGGTGGAGGGAGGGAAGGGGGAGGAAGGGGGAGAGAGAGAGAGAGAGAGAGAGAGAGAGAGAGAGGGGGAATTATTTAAATATAAAAATTTGCTTTGCAGTATTATCACCCAAGGGAATAGAAACTTACAGAGAGTGTTCTATAGTTTGAGGATCATGAAAACTACATATCCAGTTAACTACAGCTTCATTCAGATAAAAACAGGTATAATTGAAATGTATTATGATTTTTTAAAATATTCTCACTGAAAATACATTACTAAATAAACAATAAGCAAGAAAATGGACAAAATAAATTTTAGTGCCTTTCATAGATTTCCGGTTATCCAAGAGGCATTTCAATTACAGTAATCTGTTTTACTCTAACCTAACAATTGAGGGATAATTATTGACCAAATGCTTGAGTTATCAGTGGAGATTAGATAAACTGGTTCTGCTTTCTTTGGAGTGAAGGAGGCTGAGAGGTGTCACGATGTGTGCTGGCAATGCCGGAACCCAGCTGCAGAGGAGAGACAGACTCCACAGTAGAGATATCACCCAGAGTTTATTCATAAGCATTGCAACAGAACATCGGCCAAGCAGCAACATAAGACGTAGCATTCTCAAAACTAGGACCCTGCAATAGGTGCTAATCAGGAGTCCGCTTAAATAATACAAGTAACACCAAATCCCTGAGTCTATCAAAAGAAACTTAACAAGTTTTAGCAGAAAGTGCCTGGAGACCACATTACTTGTGTTGCTTGAGAAAAACATGAGGAACTCTAAATAGGTAATGACTCTCATTAAGCAACGTTAACCATTCCAGGTGCTCAGAGCCCAATGCTCTCCAGCTCCCCACACAGGCCTAAAGAGGTGACGTGATATGAATGGCACAGATAGGGTAGATAGCTAGAGTTTTTCTCTGAGGCGATGTCCATACTACACAGGTAAATCCGTAACCGAAGCTTTTTCTCTTCGTTTTTACCCTTTGTCCACACTAGAACGGCATTTTCATCCCTCAAAACTGGGGCTTTTCAGAAACACTCTCCAAAGTGTTTGAAAACGCTGGATTGGCCGGATCAGTGTGGATGGGGCAACCGGAGAAATCTGAAAACGCTGTCAGATGGCCGCATGTTATTTCATTGTTTTCTTGAACGCAACCTAACAATTTCAGAATAGACAGCAACAAAACTAATGCCAGAAGAGTTAGAAATGTACTCACTAAATACTTTGCCCCATAACTTACTGAATAATAAGTATACTCACTTTGCCCTGTTTTCTGTCCTTGCTTGTATGAAGGTGGTTTACCTATTTATGCAAGTACTCCTCTGACAATAGATGTGTAACAGCCTAATGTAACATTGTATGAAAATACAAGATAACACTGATGCAAACATGTTTTATACACTTAACAAGGTGCTTTATTAATGCAACAGAGTTAGTCAGTTTTTCAATGTTCGTCGTCAGCCGGGTCGTATTGTCCGTGAACTCCCTGTCGGTTGCCTCCATACGCTCCAGTATTGGTTTTTTTTTTACTTTTAAGTCCTCCTGCGTGAGAGCCAACAGCTGTCCGTTGTTTAAGTTTTTCTAGTCTGTCACTGCACAAACTTGCACTTTTACGGTTAGATTCGACACCAAACATGTCGCTTGTTTTCGGTAGATGTGCCTTGCGCATGCGCAGGAGGAGGAGGTGTGTCCGTTTCAATGTGGACAGAGATATTTTAAAAAACGCTTAGTGTGGACGCCAATCGCTTTTACGCGAAACCGGCGTTTTCAAGATTGTCCGGTGCAGTGTGGACGTAGCCTAATGCTACGAACTTCTGAAACTAGAGGCTGTTTGTTTGTGGTGTGGTTAGCGGGAATCACTGAAAGTGTAGCTGGTATTTGGAATGAGCTGCTGGAGGAGGTGGTGAAAGTAGAAACAGTAAGAGCTCCAAAGAGGCATCTTGTCAGATAGTCGAATGGTCGGGACTTAAAATGATATGGAATTGATGTTAGATACAATGATTGGCAGTGGGTAGCAGAGCCTGTTTCTGTATTATGACTGACACTCTGCCCATCTTCCCAATGGGCGAAGGTTTTATTTCAAACCCACATCAAAAGGCAGATGGCCCAATCCCAAGAGCTTTCATATGAATACAAATGCACTGATGAAGTTACTCGATCAGCATCCAGAGGCCACTACTGACCCAGGGACAAAAATCTCACCGGAATAATGTAGCCCGCATCATCAGCACCCGAACTAGCTATCAGTGCACACCGACTGAGTTTGCCCTGTGAAAATTATATACTGTATAACAAGACATGGAACTCCACCGCTCGCTGTTTCCCTCCAAGCCGCACACCGACTGAGTTTGCCCAATGGTACCTCCAGAACCAGCGGCTCGCCCTGTGAAAATTATATACTGTATAACAAGACATGGAACTCCACCGCTCGCTGTTTCCCTCCAAGCCGCACACCGACTGAGTTTGCCCAATGGTACCTCCAGAACCAGCGGCTCGCCCTGTGAAAATTATATACTGTATAACAAGACATGGAACTCCACCGCTCGCTGTTTCCCTCCAAGCCGCACACTAGACTGACTGGTAAATACAAACGCCTTTCCCTCATTATCACTGAGTCTAAATGCCGGAGTTCCGGCTCCACCGGCTCCGATGACAGTGGGTCAGGGAAGGGGGTCCCCCACCGTACTTAGGGACTGGCAACAAACGGGGACGCTCACATCGTTGTGGCAGCTCCGGGAATTTAAATTGCAGTAATGACTAAATAAATGGAGGAGCCCCTTGTAGCTGCTCTGTTCTGGCAGGAATCAGATTTTCGAATGGAGGTTACGTTGAGCAGGCAATTTTGTTTTTCCCTCGCCTCCGGAGAAGGACCACGTGATTTTCTGTAACTCAGATGCGAGTTCTCTGAAATCTGGGCAGCGGCGGGCGCTTAGTTTCGTTTTCAGTTGTGGCGAGAACCGCTCATGAAGCTCCGCGATTCCTTGCAGGGTCTGGGTGCCGGGTCGCCGGTTACCGGGTAGGTGTACGGGGGTAGGGCTGGCTTCGGCGGGGCTCAGAAGGAATTCGCCGGCTGGCCGCTGATAAATGGTCAGGTTGGTTGTGCCGTTGCAGTGAGCGGAAGCGGGTGGTGGGAGAGGAGGCGGTGAGGGTGTGATTTATGGTAGCACCTGCGAGTGAAGTCAGAGCCGGCTCTTGGGGTTTGGTATAGGGTTAGTGGAAGGAGTTTGTAAACAAGAGCGCGTGGAGACGCAGGGGGCGGGCGCGGAGCGGAGGGGAGGACGGCCTTTTGGCCCAATAAAGATTAACGGGCAGATTTGAGGATCGCTGAATGAGTAGTGAGTGAAATAATCTCCTCCTCGGGCACGTGTGTTATTGTATGTAGCAGCTAGGGGCTCGTATTATTACTGAGAGAGAGCGAGAGAGTGGGGAAAAAGTGATGGATACGGCACAGTACATCTTGGGTAAATCCGTCCCAGGCATTGAGCACATCTAGATGAAACGCTGTGGTAGCACCCATCATCAGCGATCCCTGCCACCCAGGTCATGCGCTCTTCTCGCTGATAGAAAGTCCAAGGGGTCCGGACCCGCACCACCAGGTTCAAGAACGTAACCCCTCGACCATCAGGCTGTTGAACAAAGGGGATAATTTCACTCGACTTCACTTGCCCCATCATTGAAATGTTCCTACAACCCATGATCTCACTCTGAAGGACCCTTTAACTCATGTTCTCGAAGTGTATAGATTGTAATTGATTTGTATTTGCGTATCCGCAGTCACCCTGGTTCATCCAGTTGTACTTGGGATTCTGTAGATTTGCTGCGTATGCCCACAGGATAAAGAATCTTGGGGTTCTATATGGTGACATATATGTACTTTGACAATAAAGTTCACACAGAAAGGAAAGTGGTTTTTTCAGCATGCCAGAGAGTTTAACTCGCTGTTTTGCTCCCCCCACACGCACTAGCGAGTGCATATGTGTTTCATCAAAGTATACAGTCTGAGGTCTCCGTCGGTCAGAACTGATCATGGATACTGTGTCGTAGCAGTCTAGATACGCAAGCCTGGACAATACCATATGGGGAACAAGCTGGTGCAAGTTCTTCATCGCCACGCATCTGATAGGAACAACAGAGACAGATACAGTTTGCCAGTCAGTGTTGAACTCAGTGTAGGTCTGGCTTAGGGACTCCAGCTCCGGATTTTTCTCTTGGTATTTACTCTCGAAGCTTCCCCATGAGTGGGTATAGTCGCAAGGCAGTGGAGGTTTGAGATCAAAGTTTTCCTTCTCCTAACTGAGCTGCCAGCCACGGCTGAGGGGCCCCATCTGCCCGAAGCGACTGGTTTGAAGGTGCCAGTAACCCGCCTTTGCCCCTTCTCCTGTCAGTAGAAATGGCTAAGCCACACATGAAGGTCAGGAGCTGGGCTTGGTTGTCAGCGGCTGTCTGAGGCACACGCCACTGGGAACATTTAATAGGTAGTGGGAGGTTGTCCCCATTACCTTTCTCAGCTATCACCACCTTAAGGAACCCATATATTGTAAAAACATTGGGACATGTCTTTCTCTACATTCATCCTTCCATCAATTCTCATAAAAAGCCCGTGTTTCTCCTGTTTTTCCCCTAAACATTGCACCATGCCTGGTCCCACAGAGGCAGCAGCTACCCAGATTTAACCCCTTCGGCACCGACCCTTGGCAGTACTTACAATGAGCTTCAGCTTGTTCATCAGTATGCACTGGTGCACCTCTGGATTGCCCCAGCTAGCTATCATTTACCGACAGCTCCATAACATGGGAGAGCAATAAATCAATAAATAAAACTCAGTGTTTTTTTTTAATGGTTGTCTAGTGGCAGCTGTTAGAGTCATACTGCACAGAAACAGACCACACAGCCCATCTAGTCTGTGCTGAAGGTTAGTCTCTATAGTTCGATGACCCACACTTGGACGGCTCGATACTACGTTCAGTACTAAAGACAGGAGGGACTGGGTAACCTTGTCTGACTCGAGATTGGAGGAAGTGTTCTATTTCCCATCCCTTAATATGGACTTTGTGACTGATGCAGATGTAGGGCAGTTAAGTCAAACTTCTGATTCCTACCCCGAAGCCCAGTTTGGAAGGTGTGCCCATGATGTTCATGTGAAATATTCTGTGAAAGACCCTGTAATCCAAGATGCAGTCGTCAGAGACCTGTAGAAATGGGCCAGGAAGATCAACTTCTTGGGTCCGTGTGTGTTGAAACAAATAGTTGACTCATTTCCTCCCAGATGCTTTCCTTTGTGCATTGCGCATTTCTTTTTTTTAAATGTAAAGATTTTGGAGAAAGTAAAATAGGATAGGGCAGGGTTCTTATGAGAATGGAAGCTGGATGCTTGAAGCTGACTCAGTGGCCAAAGGGCTCGATGCTGTGCTGTATCTTTTTATCTTTATGGTTTTAATTCTACAGTCATAAATCTATGATTTTAATTCATCATGTTAACTTGTAATAATTTACATGTGGGACACACCGGTTCCCCTGAGCACCAACTCCTTTTAAAGTCTCACCATTTTAAAATGAAGGGTGACTTGATAGAGCTGCAGATGAAACGAGGTAAAGAAAGAGTGGATGACCAGAGACTTTTCTCCCTGGGCAGAAATGGCTAATACAAGGGGACATAATTTTCAGGTGATTTGAGGGAAGAATAGAAGGGATCTCAGAGGTAACTGCTTCACACATAGTCGTGGGTATGTGGAATGCACTGCCAGGGGTGGTAACAGAAGCAGATAGATTAGGGACATTTAAGAAACTCATATATGCACATGAATGATAAAAAATAGAGGGCTATGTGGGGAAAAAGTTAGATTGATTTTAGCATAAGTTAAAAGGTCAGCAGAACATAGTGGGCTGAAGGGCCTCTACTGCGCTGTAATGTTCTATGTTATTTTGACTTCTCCCCATCTGCTACACCCTTATGCATTCACTTAGTCTGTCTATCTTCCCTGAACTTTCTCTGCATCATCCTCACGGCCCACTCTGTCCGCAAGCTTTGGAGCATCAACCGGCTTGGATTTATTAAACATGATCCCTTAATTCAGATCTCTGTTGTAAATTGTAAGCAACACCACTCTAGTCAAAAATTCCCAATCCCAAAATAAGTTGCTTATTTGTTCTGTATTTGCCATCCAATGATCATTTCTCAATTCTGTATAATCCCACACTTAAGAATTTGGTTTAATGTGACAACATCTCAAAAACTTTCTGCAAGTCTAACTAGATCATGTCTACCAGGTCACCCATATTTATTCTACTAGTTGCAGTCTATTCAGGTACGAGTAGATTATGGTTGAAGTGTTACATTTGCATAGTCCTATGTTTATTCTCTAATATCCCATTATCATTTTAGTAATAAATTTCATCTCTCCTTACAGTTGATGTCAGGATAACTGGTCCCCTGTTTCCTTACACCTTTTCTTAAAGTGTGGACTTAAATTTGCAAAATTCAAGTATACAGAAGTTTTGAAAACACTGGCCAATGGTCCATTATCTCTATTGTCACTTCCTTCAAGAACTTGGGATACAGATCTTAGGGATTTATCAGCTTTAGACCCATTAATTTCTCCAAAACTAGTTTTATAACTACATAGATGTCTTCCTTGGCACTCGGAATGCATACCCATCCAAAAGTTAATTGAAAGTTACTCTCTGTCTCCCCTGTTTTTTGGCTGTACAGCTCCCCCACGCCTGCATGGCAGGTGTTGGGCAAGCTGGAATGAACAATGCAGCCTCCCACCACCAAGGAGGGAGAGGTTGGTAACAGGATGAATGCATCATTGCTGGGGACAGGCAAGTTTTTCTGGAAGCTCTCATCTTCCTCTCTTTCTTTGGTTGCTTCAGCTCCCCCAGCCCAGATAACCATACGACCATAAGATATAGGAACAGAAGTAGGCCATTTGGCCCATCAAGTCTGCTCCGCCATTCAATCATGGGCTGATCCAATTCATTCCAGTCATCCCCACTCCCCTGCTTTCACTCCATACCCTTTGATGCCCTGGCTAATCAAGAGCCTATCTATCTCTGCCTTAAATACACCCAATGACATGGCCTCAACAGCCATTATGGCAACAAAGTCCACAGACTTACCAGCCTCTGACTAAAGTAATTTCTCTGCATCTCTGTCTAAAAGGACATTCTTCAATCCTGAAGTCATGCACTCGTGTCCTAGAAACCCCTACCATGGGAAATAACTTTGCCATATCTCATCTGTTCAGGCCTTTTAACATTTGGAATGTTTCTATGAGATTCCCCCTTCATTTTCCTGAACTCCAGGGAATACAGCCCAAGAGCTGCCAGATGTCCCTCATACAGTAACCCTTTCATTCCTGGAATCATTCTTGTGAATCTTCTCTGAACCCTCTTCACTGTGAGTATATCCTTTCTAAAATAAAGATCCCAAAACAGCACACAATACTCCCAAGTGTGGTCTCACAAGTGCCTTATAGAGCCTCAGATCACATTCCGGCTCTTAGATTCTATTCCTCTAGAAATGAACGCCAACATTGCATTCACCTTCTTCACAACTGACTCAACCTGGAGGTTAACCTTTAGGGTATCTTGCACAAGTCCCTTTGCATCTCTGCATTTTGAAATCTCTCCCCATCTAAATAATAGTCTGTGCAGTTATTTCTTCCACCAAAGTGCATGAACATACATTTTCCAACATGGTATTTCATTTGCCTCTTCTTTGCCCATTCCCCTAATCTATCTAAGTCTCCCTGCAGGCTCTCTGTTTCCTCAACACTACCCACTCCTCCACCTATCTTTGTATCATCAGCAAATTTGGCCACAAATCCATTAATACTGTAGTCCAAATCATTGACATCGTAAAAAGCAGTGGTCCCAACACTGACCACTGTGGAACTCCACTGGTAACCGGCAGTCAGCCAGAATAGGATCCATTTATTCCCACTCTCTGCTATCTGCCAACCAGCCAATGCTCCAGCCATGCTAGTAACTTTCCTGTAATTCCATGGGCGCTTATCTTGCTAAGCAGCCTCACGTGCAGCACTTTGTCAAAGGCCTTCTGAAAATCCAAGTACACCGCATTTACTACATCTCCTTTATCTACTCTGCTTGTAATTTCCTCGAAAATGCAATGTTATTTAGATTAAAAGAGATCAGAGTTATTTGTTGCGAATTATCGAAACATATAGTGAAATGTGCCATTTGCGTCAAATCAAATCAATGAGGATTGTACTGCGCAGTTTGCAAATGTCACCATACTTCTTGCGCCAACATGAGATGTCCTACGTCTTTGGAATGTGTAAAGAAATCAGGGCAGTCCCTTATTTCATGGAGGCAAACATACAAACACCTAATAAACAGTAGCAGAAGTTGAACCCTGGTCGCTGGGGTTGTAATAGCAGTATGCTAATTGCTACACCTCCATTCTGTATTACCTTTGATACCATGGGAACAACTCATTGTCAATTTGCATATGGTTTAGGCTGTAATCCAGAGGCCATCATCTCCTGTGGCTGTGCTTTGTAATTTGGACCCTGGTCGCCTGATGGTATCCAGGGGTACTGTGGGAAATTTCCTGGACCGTTGTGCACCTCAGGGGCTCAAGTCTGTTCTGGATAGTGATGTTCGTAAACTGCGTGTATGATAAAGTAGTGCAAAGCTGTATTCCTGTGCTACTATAATCACTGACCTCCCTCCTTGGCAATTAAATGTCAATATTATGAGGGGCACCACTGACAAGAGACACACTGGTACAGTCACATAAAAACTGTGGCTGCAACTCCTGATACCTTGTGACTCGAAGCTCACCCCTTGATGTCAGAATGCCTTTGGTAGGCCTGCAGGGCACAAGCAGGTTTGATGGAACTCTCTTTCTAGGTGAGCACAGTGCCAACAGTGCTAATGGAGTTAACACCATGCAGCCTCACCAGCCTTCCACCTCTGTAAACCATTGGTACAGTCCATCTGTAGATTACTGTGTTGGTTGTACATCTTCTCCGTCCGTTGCCCATTTCGCTAAGTGATTGCATTGTCCTTTTTCTGTAACTTTCTACATCTCTCCTCACCATTGTTATCTTTGATTTCTCTGTATCCTTTCCCTTTATTGAACGGAGGTATTGACTATAGATATGTCGCTATATATTCCTACAGTTTTCATTAACTCCCACATACTGCAGCTGCAACACCTCTCCTGTCTGAATCAGGTTTATTATCACCGGCATGTGCCATGAGATTTGTTAACTTAGCAGCAGCAGTTCAATGCAATGCATAATCTAGAAGAAGAAAAAGAAAATAAATCAATCAATCAATAAGTAAATCAATTACAGTATACATATATTGAATAGATTAAAAATTGTGCAAGAACAGAAATAACATATATTTAAAAAGTGAGGTAGTGTTCATGGGTTGAGTGTCCATTCAGGAATCGGATGGCAGAGGGGAAGAAGCTGTCCCTGAATCACTGAGTGTGTGCCTTGGGTTATTTATATGACTTTCTCACCCGAGTCCACACCGGTATGTGTCCACAGGTCCCTGTGTTTCTGCACACCTCTCAAAGTGGATCCCTAGCATAAATCTAGGCTGGCATTTTGGTCCAATACTGAAAGAATTCTGCACCATTCAAGCTTCATGGTCATTGGAATGAGTAACCATTTTATATGTTGGTTTTGAAAAGAAAATTGAAGCTATTATAATCAATCTGTAATTACAAATGAATTTTTAAAAATTGAATTGTGATTTCTTCTTACCCCAGAAGCATAACCATTATATAATCCTCAGGCCTGACCTTTTGAGTTGTTCCACAATTTTGTGTCTTTATTGCAAGTTTTCAGCATTTGCAATTTTTTTTCTGTTTTTCTGACCATTATAGTGGTCACGAAAATAAAGACAAAGTTGGTTTTTGCTGACAGATTTTTTGAGGACCCTTAAGCATTTACCTCACTGAAGTTTTAAATAAGTCTGCAGATTTCTTTGGTGTGGAAATCATAGACCAGTGAAAATATCAATCTTTATCTTTGTCATGGAAGCTGGAATCTTCAACCTGTATCCTCTTTCATCTCACTACAAGTCCAAATATGCCTTTGTTTTTGATTAGGACTTTTGTGCTAATCAAACTCTGTATATTTTTTTATGGCACAGCTGTGTATGTAGGTTTATCAGCCTGCAGTCATTTACTCCTAAAGCCCCTGTACCCTGTCCATGTTCTGTTCAGACCAGTGAAGGTCTGATCATCATATCTAATATTAAAATGAGATGGAGAGTATGGATCAGCTACCGATCCGACGCTAGGACAAGAGCCCTTCAACCTTAAGGCGATGTGTTCTGTTCTTAGGCAAGGTTATTTTCCATAGAAGACTGTAGCAATAGGAGATTATTCATCAAAATACATAGACAATCACTGAAAAGCAGAATTATAAATCTGACTCATTATTTATATTTGTATTATTCATGCTGTAGTTTTAACTGTGTAGCTGTGCTTCACCTCACTCCTTCGTTTTTACAGAGAAGACTACCGAAAGTACTAAATGTTTATAAGATAAGATCAGTTCTATTTGTCAAACATACAGCAAAACATACAGTGAAATATTTTAGTTTGATCAGTTACCAACCAAGAACAGTGCTGGGGCAACCCACAAATGTGGCCATGCTTCCAGCAGCAACATAGCATGCCTACAACTCGCTAACTCTAACCGTACATTGTTGGACTATGGGAGGGAGAGAAAACCACATCACAAGGAGAATGCGCAAACTCCTTTTGCACAGCGACAGAGTCAAAGCCCCATCAGTGATCAGTGGTCCAACAGAACACTGTACTACTGTTTTGCCAGTGGTTCTAATCGTTTTAAAAGGGGAAACAGAAGAGCAGGTTCTGTAAATCTTAAATGCAGTGCGCTGGAAATACTCCGCTGGTCAGGAAGTGTCTGTGCTACAAAAAACCATAAATCTGTCAGGTTGCTGACCCCTCATCAAGAAAAAGAAATTTTGAAATTGATCAAGTTTTAAGTTGCACATGGCATGATTTAAAACATATTCAATGTTTAACTCTTCTTAGTATCCTCAGCAGTATTTGTGAAGAGAAAAGTATCTGTATTGAAAGGAAATGTCTGTTGCATTAAACAATTATTTTCTTTTCCTGCTGAAAGTTTCCAGCACTTTCTGTTTCTGATTTAGGCTTTCAATTGTGTTTTTCACCATGAATCTTTTAATTTCACATTATGCACGTTCAACATATTGTTAAGATCTTCCCCCACCAGGAATTTTAACATGATTGTTACCTTTCATCCATCAGAAATGTGTGGTGTCAAGATTCCAATACCACAACTCACCTGTAAAGATATTGTGCCATGGAATCACAAAGTTCTACAGAAACTGGACAATACGCCAGCATGTCCACACTGACACCTTTGCCCAATGTGAACATAGAACACAGAATGTTACAGTACAGTACAGGCCCTTCAGCTTGTCATGTTGTGCTGACCTTATAAACCTACTCCAAGATGCAGCCACTTCCCCTCTATATAGTCTTCCAGTTTTCTTTCATCCATGTTGCCCAAGTGTCTCTTGAGTGTCCTTAATGTGTCTGCACCTGCCACCATACTGGCAGTGCTTTCCACGCACACACCACTCTTTGTGAAAAAACACCTATCTCTGACATCTCCTCCAAACACCTTAAAATTATGTCCTGGGAAATGGGTGTTGGCTGTCCACCCTATCTTATCTAATGCACTTCACACTTCACACCTTCCTTCACTCCAAAGAGAAAAGCCCTAGTCTGCTCAGCCTTTCCTCATAAGACATGCTCTCTAATCCACGCAGCATCCTGGCAAATCTCGTCTGCACTGTCTGTAAAGTTTCCAAATCCTCCCTATAGTTAGGTGACCAAAACTGAGCATAATACTCCAAGTGTAATCCAACCAGAGTTTTATGGACCTGCAACGTTACCTCACAGCTTTTGAACTCATTCCCTGGACTAATGAAAGCTAACACATCATACACCTTCTTAATCATCCTGTCAACTTTGTAGGATCTATGAACTTGGATCCCAGAATCATCTGTTCCACCACACTGTTACGAATCCTGCTATTCACCTGTTCTTCAAGTTCAACCTTCTAAAGTGCATCACTTCTCACTTCTCTGGATGAACTCCATTTGCCTCTTTGCACCCTATCAATGTCTCGTTGTAACCTACAGCAACCTTCTACACTATCCAAGACAACCTTTGTGCCATCTGCCAATTTACTAACCCAGCTTCCACTTCCTCATCCCAGTCACTTATAAGAATGACAAAAGAGCATGGTTCCCAGAACAGAGCCCTGTGGAACATCAGGCAGAATGCTTCATCTACAACCACCCTCTGCATTCTGAGGGCAGAACAATTCTGAATCCAAGGCCTCGAGCAGGTGCACAGGCTACCTAATAAAATGGCCACAGAATGCAGATTGTTTCAATTTCAAATCGTGATTGTCTTTAACATCTTATTGCTACATAGAAGGAGGCCATCTGTCCCTTTGAGCCCATGACAGCTCCCAGCAGAGCGATTGGATCTGACCTACTGGGATATGGGAGGAAACCAGGGGACCTAGAGAAAACACTTGTGTTGACACAAAGAATACACAAGGGCCTGGGGTCATGATCTAACGTGAGACCTTGAAGTAGTTGTTGTTCCACTGTGCTACCTTCTCTAACATAGTGGAGTGCTTCAGGGACTTATTCTGTAGTGATAAAAAGATTGTATTAAGTCAGAGACCATTATCTGTGCCCAGCAACATTTTGACTGTGGGGAAATAAAAGGTCTTTGGTGAAGATTCGCTTCAATAATGGAAGTTAGTGCAAGAGTGTCTCTCACTTGTTCGTTGAGCTGTACTCCTGACTGCGTCAATGACCAACACTAGAATACTTATATTCTTAGCTTCAAATAAAAAAAAATCTTCATTTGGCTCTTCACGGAGTAAGATGGAAGTTTTGACATATAGTAAGCTAGTTTGACACCAGTTATAAACTATTGTCACCCCTTATATTTAATGATCCTGTCTAGGCATCTTTGCAAATAACATTGATATGTATGAAAAGTGTGACATTGATATATCCACACAAATACATGCTTGCATTTCAATCTTAAAAACTAATTCTTCACAATATTAAAATGATCGCTCTGGTCAAATTCATCACTCAGGCAAAATGATGGCCATTCTAACATGCCGTGGATAACTGAGGAACTAAAAGATAGTATCAAATTAAAAGCTCATGGGTACAAAGTTGCAAAGAGTAGTGGAGGATTGAGAAAACTTAAAAAAGCAACAAAGAACAACTAAAGAAGAGATAAGGAAAGGGAAGATAGAGTATGAAAGTAAATGAGCACAAAATATAAGAACAGATAGCAAAAGTTTTTATTAATATATAAAGCGGAAGTGGGTGGCTAAAGTCAACATAGCTCCCTTGGAAGACGAGAAGGGGAAATTAATATTGGGTGATAAGGAAATGGCTAGGCAATGAACAACTATTTTGTGGAGGACACGTCTAATATGTCAAAGAATGCTGTTATGGATGAAATTGGAGGTGAGGACCTTGATAAAATCAGTGTCACTAAAGAGATAATGATGAGAAAACTGGAGGGCCTGAAGATAAGTAAGTCCCTTGGCCCTGATAGAATGATTTCCAGGGTGCTGAGGGGAATTGGCAGAGGGTTACCAAAACTGTCTAGACTCTGGGCAGGTCATGGCGGATTGGAAGACAGCAAATGTCACGCCACTTTTTAAAAAGGATGTAGGCAAAAGACAGGCAACTATAGACCAGTTAGCTTAACATCTGTAGTCGGGAAAATGCTTGAAACTGTCATTAAGGAAGAAATAGCAAAACATTTAGAAAGAAGTGCTTCCATTAGCCAGACACAGCATAGATTCAAAAAGGGCAAGTCCTGTTTGACAAAATTATTGGAGTTCTTTGAGGACATAATGAGTGCAGTGGATAGGTGGATGTCATATACTTGGATTTCCAGAAGGCGTTTGATAAGGTGCTGCACAAGAGACTTATAAATAAGATACGGATGCATGGAGTCAGAGGAAGTGTATTGGCATGGATGGTGGATTGGTTAACCAATAGAAGGTACATGTTTTTGTGATCTATTTTTAGATAACAGCTTTACGTCCTTTGAACAGCTGTCCAATAAATATAATTTGCCTAAAACTCATTTTTTTAGATACTTGCAAGTTAGAAATTTTTTGAATAATATGTTACAGTCTTTTCCGAAATTATGTCCAATGGATATTATGGAAAAAATTCTAGCTCTGAATCCTTGCCAGAAGGGTTTAGTAGCCATCATTTATAATATGATCATGAAAATACAGCCAGGGTTATCAGAAAAAATTAAGAAGGTATGGGAAAAAGAACTTCACTGTCTTGTACCCACAGAGCAGTGGGAGAAAATTTTACAATTAGTCAATTCTCTTCCATTTGTGCTAAACATGCTCTAATACAATTTAAGGTTGTACATAGGGCTCATATGCCCAAGGATAAACTTGCTCGGTTTTATTCTTATGAAAAACTCATGTGTACAAAGTTGCAAAGAGTAGTGAAGGATTGAGAAAACTTAAAAAAGCAACAAAGAACAACTAAAGAAGAGATAAGGAAAGGGAAGATAGAGTATGAAAGTAAATTAGCACAAAATTTACTGTGACAAAACCTGTGACAGATGTCATTCTGAAGTTGCTTCATTGACCCACATGTTTTGGTCTTGCCCTTGCTTGCAAAATTATTGGAAAGTTATTTTTGGTATTATTGCAATAGTTCTGAACATTAAGTTGCAACTGCATCCTATTACTGCAATTTTCCGTTTATCCGTTTATAATAGTCGTTCATCCTCCTCAGCTCAGTGGATGATTGCATTTGTTACATTAATGGCTAGAAGTTCTATCCTATTGAATTGGAAAGAAATTAATCCTCCAACAGCTAGTTTTCTGCTTCATATTTTTGAACAATGTTATGAAATAGAAGTTTTATACTATACCTTTTATGTATTTTATAAGTGCCAAGTGCTAAATCTGCTCTCTAGAGGAAACTGTTTCAAGATTTAAGTTTGTTTATTACCTGTATGAGTGTGTGTTGTGCTTTCACAGGGGTGTGTTGGGGGCAGCCCACAAGTGTCACCACACAGTTCAGCGCCAACATAGCATGTTCACAATGCTCGGCAGGACAGCACAGAACACAAAGAGCAAAAAAAAAACAACAGCGCAACAAGCTGCATTCCTCCCTCCCACCATGCGCTTCCACAATCCTCCACCCCCAGCTTTAGGCCTTGAATGAGGGTAAGGGAAGAGGTAAATGGACAGGTAGAGCATTTCTGACACTTGCCTGGTGCCAAGTGGGAGATTAATGGGGAGGGATGACTAGGCAAGGGATTGATCCCTGCAGAAAGTGGAGAGCGGGGAGATAAAGATTCTGTATGTCTGGTGATAGGGCCGCTTGGAAGATGATGGAGATCACAGAGAATGATGTGTTGAATGTGGAGGCTCTTGGGGTGGTAGGTGAGAACAAGAGGAACTTTATCCAAGTAAAGGCAGCAGGAAGGTTGGGTGATTGCGGCTATCTGGCAAATGTGGATGAGGGCAGCATGAAGGAAGGGAAATCCCGTTCTTTGAAGAAGTAAGACATTTCTGATGCCCTGGAAAGGAAAGCCTCATCCTGGGGATAGATGCAGCAGAGATGTAGGAACTGAGAAAAGGGAATAGTAATTTTACAGGAGTCCGGGTGGGAAGCTATATGGTCATAGCCATGGGAATCGGTAGTTTTCTATAAGATAACGGTAGTCAGTTTGTCTCCAGAAATGGAAACCGAGAGGCCGAGAAAGTGGGGAGAGGTGTCAGAAATGGACCAACTGAATTTAAGGGCTGGCTAGAAGTTGGAGGCAAAGTTGCTGAAATTGACAAGCTCAGCATGGGTGCATGAAGCAGCACCAATGCAGTCATCAGTGTAACGGAGGAAGCGTTGGAGAGCATTACTGGGGAAGGCTTGGAATGTGGACCATTCGACATAGCCAAAGAAAAGACAGGTACATTTGGGGCCCATGCGGGTGCTTCTGGCCTTGATGGAGACTGCATCTTGGAAATGCTTTCAGCTGTCCTCACCGCACAATTAAAACGCAGTCATTGATAGCAATGCAGTGCCCTTGACTGTATATGCAAAGTATGAGAGGTGGTTTATTAAATACTCTTTGGGCATGAAGTAGTTATGCTTGACAGTAAATGGGATCACACTGAACTCCTTTGTGGGAACCAACTATTGGGCCTTTAGTGCTGGAATGATTGTACGGCCTGTGAAAACCCCCACCAACTTTACTACGCAGTATACTCATTTTGGAATGTTTTGTTACCTTACAGGTGCTTTATAAATGGTGTTAGTGTCACAACTGGATCGATGTGTTCTGTATTTGGTCAGTGTCACAACTGGATTGTTGTGTTTGGACTCCTTGGCTTTTCACTGTTTTGCAGGTTTCTCTCTTGGTATCGCTGGGATTGTATTGTATTTATCATCTTTATTCAGTTATGTGCCTCAGGGTGTATTTCAGGAGCTCATGCCAACCGCTCTTTGCTCAGTCATTGTGGTTCCTTGTCAAGTGAAACTCTGAGTTCTTCTATGTATCAGAAAAGATTCATCGAGATCCTGTGTAGTTTACCTTAGCTCTTGTTAATTTTTCTGTAATAACTCTTTTGTTTTGTCTGAATTGCTGACATCTCTGTGATTCCTGTATTTGAGCTTGCTAGTGGCCCTCACAGTTAGCTTGCGATGGAGTGAGCCTTGTTAATTATTTTCTCATTTGAATTACTTGGTTACGTTATGGTATATTTGTCAATCTAGTTTTGGCAGGATGAGCAGCAGTGGAATAAAGGAACTGCTGGAGAGCAACCACAGGCAGCTGGTGGAATCACTCAGTCAACATGCAAAGAGTGTCATAGAGAAGGCCAAGACTGTTCTCAACAGGAAGGAGCAGGAGCTTGTCGACAGCCAAGAAACCGACGAGGAGAAAATCTCAACATTGTTAAAGACACTGTTTACTAAAGATAATAACACCTGCAAGGATTTCATCCAATGGGTGATCATCACTATGCCCTGCGACTCATTCCCCATGTGCCTGGAGAGCTCACTGATGGCAGCTGGAGAAGACAATGCCCAAGGTAACTTTTGATACTCTCAAAAAGATTGTAAGCTATATAGTACACAAGAATCTGAGAAGGACAGAACTTTCAATTATGACAGACCAAGTTATTTAACTTTGACCTAACATTAATAAGATTAGGCTTCCTTGTTCACTGTCAACATTTTAGCAACAGCTTCTTCTCCTCCACCGTTAGATTTCTGAATAGTCCTCAAACCCATGAATACTACCTCACTATTTCCTCTTTTTGCACTACATATATACTTATATGACGAGGGAACACACATTGAGGGTTCAGAAGTGGAAAGGGTGAGCATTTTAAAGTTCCTGTGTGTCAGTATCCCTGCGGATCTAACCTGGTCCCAACATATCGATGCAGTTACAAAAAAGACATGACGGTGATTATATTTCATAAGGAGCTTGAGGGAATCTAGTATGAAACCAAAGACACTGGTAAAATTCTACAGATATACAGTGGAGAGCATTCTAACTGGCTGCATTGCCTTCTGGTAGAGGGGGTGGGGCACTGCACAGGATCAAAGTAAGCTTCAGGAAGTTGTAAGCTGATTCAGCTTCATCATGGGCACTAGCCTCCCCAGCATCCAGGGTACCTTCACGGAGTGATACCTCAATCGTTAAGGACCCCCATCATTACAGACCTCCATCACCCAGGACATGCCCTTTTCTCATGCTACCATCAGGGAGGAGGTACAGGAGCCTGAAGGCACACACTCAATTATTCAGAAACAACTTCTTCCCTCTGCCATTAGATTTCAGAAAGGACATTAAACCCATGAACACTATCTCACTACTAATTAATTTTCTCTTTTAATTTTCTGTTATACTTAGTTAATATAATATTTTTCATATATATTATTGTTACTGTATGTAATGCCCTGGTTAAGATGTCTACTGCTATGTTCATTTTAGCAGGTTTCTGTAAAAGCAGCGGGTCCTGTTGGTAAGAGTGTTTTGGCCTCTGCTAAAGATAAGGAGCCATGTTGTCCAACGTAGGAATGTTGCGTCAGCCGATTGTAACTTCCTACCCAGTGGAAGATTTGGGAGAGCTGGACAGGATCAGATTTCTGAAGGACAGTAGTCTGGTTTGTGGTTTGTTTTGGGTGGGAGCTGTGGAGCGGGATGCACCCTACTCAGAGAAGATAGGTGAAAAACATGACTGAGTAGCGGAACATTTCCTAAAGCCAAGTAGTGTGTTCAGTGGGAGCCTTCGCTACTAAAGTGTACGCTCGGAATGAGGTGAGAGCCTTCAAGCTGAGCTGATCTGATGTTTCGTTAAATGTGGTATTTCTGTCGGGTTATGATGCAGAGGAATGCCACTGACAAGGATCCCTTGACCAGAGAGGTGACTGGTCTTTTCTGTTACAACTGTGGAGAGAATGGACATTTCAAGCAGACCGTGAAACTTTCAAAAAGTAATTCAAAATCAGAATCAGAATCAGGTTTATTATCACCAGCATGTGACGTAAAATTGTTAACTTAGCAGCAGCAGTTCAATGCAATACATAAACTAGCAGAGAGAGAAAAATAACAAATAAAATTTAAAAAATAATGAACAAGTAAATCAATTACGTATATTGAATAGATTTAAAAAAATGCAGAAACAGAAATACTGTATATTAAAAAAAAGTGAGGTAGTGTTCGTGGATTCAATGTCCATTCAGGAATCGGATGGCAGAGGGGAAGAAGCTGACCCTGAATCACTGAATGTGTGCCTTGGGTTATTTATATGACTTTCTCACCCGAGTCCACACCGGTATGTGTCCACAGGTCCCTGTGTTTCTGCACACCTCTCAAAGTGGATCCCGAGCATAAATCTAGGCTGGCATTTTGGTCCAATACTGAAAGAGTTCTGCACCATTCAAGCTTCATGGTCATTGGAATGAGTAACCATTTTATGTGTTGGTTTTGAAAAGAAATCTGAAGCTATTATAATCAATCTGAAATTACAAATGAATTTTTAAAAATTAAATTGTGATTTCTTCTTACCCCAGAAGCATAACCATTATATAGTCCTCAGGCCTGACCTTTTGAGTTGTTCCACAATTTTGTGTCTTTATTGCAAGTTTTCAGCATTTGCGATTTTTTTTTGTTTTTGTGACCATTATAGTGGTCACGAAAATAAAGACAAATTTGGTTTCTGCTGACAGATTTTTTGAGGACATGTAAGCATTTACCTCACTGAAGTTTTAAATAAGTCTGCAGAACATATAATCCATTAATAATTGCTTCTGGATATCAGAATCAGGTTTATTGTCACCAGTATGCGACATGAAATTTGTTAACTTAGCAGCAGCAGTTCAATGCAATGGATAAACTAGCAGAAAGAAATAATAATAATAATAATATTATTAATATAAATAAAATAAATAAATAAGTAAATCAATTACGTATATTGAATAGATTTTTTAAAACGTGCAAAAACAGAAATACTGTAAATTAAAAAGTGAGGTAGTGTTCACAGGTTCAAAGTCCATTTAGGAATCGGATGGCAGAGGGGAAGAAGCTGTTCCTGAATCGCTGAGTGGGTGCCTTCGGGCTTCTGTACCTCCTACCAGTGAGAAAAGGGCATGCCCTGGGTGCTGGAGGTCCTTAATAATGGATGCTGCCTTTCTGAGACACCACTCCCTGAAGATGTCCTGGGTACTTTGTAGGCTCGTGCCAAAGATGGAGCTGACTAGATTTATAACCCCCTGCAGCTTCTTTTGGTCCTGTGCAGTGCCCCCACTACCCCCCCCCCCATACCAGACAGTGATGCAGCCTGTCAGAATACTCTCCACGGTACAACTATAGAAGGTTTTGAGTGTATTTGTTGACATGCCAAATCGCTTCAAACTCCTAATAAAGTATAGCTGCTGTCTTGCCTTCTTTAAAACTTCATCAATATGCAGTTAATCAAATGGAGAAGAAAAGAAGCAAAACTTCAGTGGGATCCAGTAAAGGAACGGGCTGGCGTCTTGGAGAGAATATGTTCCAATCAGTGTGTCAAGGGTACAGTGTAAAACACTCTTGCTGAAGGCTTTGTGGGACCATGCTCTGGTGTTTCCATACAGATTGAAGGTGTTCATGCTAGATCCATACTTGACACTGGTTCTCAGGTGACTCATCTTTATAGACCCTTTTACAACCGGTATTTGACTCATTCCCATTAAGGGCACTCAGTACCCTTGGTATTTGGGGGCTTCGACTTACGAGTATTTGTACAGTGGTTACTTGTCATTGAATCTGGCGTCTTCGGAAGTAGATGTTAGAGTAACTGAGACTGTTGACACTGCCATGTTGGTCTGCCCAGATCTGGTTGAAAAAGGTGTAGCATCCGTTCTTCCAGGAACAAATACACTCATTGTGAGAAGGCTCGTGGGTGCGTGAAAGGAGAGAAATGGAGAGAATTCTCTGAAATCCTTGTCTATTCACCCAGTGTTCAGAGCTGTGTTTGAGAAGGTGCAAGTTCTTACTAAGCAGAATTTAGAGCATAAATGAGGGACTGGAAGTTACTCCCAGTCTAAACCTGTCATATTGCGTCCTGGAGGAGTAGCTAGAGTGACTGATGAAACTCCCTGTCTGAGAGAGGTCTCACCATTTAGCACCAGCGGATGCTGAAAATGGAAGGAGGCGGAGTTCAGTCATGGGGCAGGGGTACCTGAGCCACTGAAATGTACAAGTGATAGACAGGGGTGGTATCCTCTCGTTGACAGGAAAGGCCACAAGGAGTGGCTGAAATGGAAAAGCTGAAGATGAGATAAGGAGGTCTCAGAGGGACAGGAAACCCTCAGCTAGGCTAGCAGAGGATGCACATGAGAATCAGATTGTTATGTCAATTCCCATGGTGAGATACCTCACTTTCATTTACAAATGGATTGGGAGGTCTTGAAATCTCAAAATTCATTTGAATACTGTATTATTAGTAATGGTTTAAAAGTTCCAAAGTCATGAGGACATGACTATTTTTGGTGAGGGGAGAATGTAATGCCCTAGGTAAGATTTCTACTGCTATGCTGTGATGTTTTTTATTTTAGGAGTTTTCTGTAAAAGCTGAATATCCTGCTGGTAAGAGTGTTTTGGCTTCAGCTAAAGATACGGATCTGTGTTGTCCACCTTAGGAATGTTGAGTCACCCAATTGTAACTTCCTGCCCAGTGGAAGATTGGGGAGAGCTGGGCGGGATCAGGTTTCTAAAGGGCAGTAGTCTGGTTTGGGGTTTTTTTGGTGGGAGCTGCAGAGCAGGGGGCAGGGGAAGATGCTGCAGAGTGCCGTTGGAAGGAGAGTCACAGTTTGCAAGAAGAGCTCTGTGCAGGGCCAATACTCCTGAGAGAGTCTCTCTGAGATGATCTTTGACAAAAGTTTGGAATGAGTTGGATGCTTTCACTCAGACCGTGGGTCCAGCGTGTGAGTAAATCGATACACCTAACTACTCCGGAAACGAGCTCCAATGTTTATGTGCACATTGGACTGGTTTAACTGTCATGGGCCCTTTTATTTTATTGTTCCTTTTTCTGTAACACTTTGTTGAAGTTGAAAATTTGGTAAATATACTTTCATTATAATTTTATGGTGGTGTGTGACCTGTTGTTTCTGGGCTACCGATAACAGTGTATGGACTGTATTTACACAGCATTTGGTACAATCTACTTTCCTTACTTGGGACATCCTGACTTTCCTGTCTGGTTGAACCCCAAATCATATCGACCCTGGTCATGTATTGCTTATGAAAGGTGGCCTTCTTACTGCTGAATCACGTGGCTGTCAGCAGAGTTAGCTAATGAGTCGTGTACTACTGCTGCATAACAACAAAGTTCACGACATGCCAGCGATATTAAATCTGATGCTGATTATATGTCAGTATGACTTTTGCACAGTAATGTGTAAGTATGTATGTGTGTAATAGACCTGATTCTGATTCCAACATAAGGATTCCCAGATGAGAATGAAATACAGGTGAATCTGATTGTTTTGCTTATTGCCATTAACCACCATGGCACAGGCTCATCATACCTATTAGCTTCTCACAATTAGGCATTAAAAAAATCCAGCCATAACCACAGCTTCCTGTTTCTCCTATGTAACATTTAACAAGCAATACACAAAAACTTTGCCCCCAAAATGTTAACCATTAAAACCTTATGCTGTTCTGTTCCCATTCCGTTTTGTTCTGCTTCAGGGAGGGAAGTGTGGTTTTCCCAATATCATCAGAGCCAGAGACTGAATTTGGAAAAGCTTTACCCTCACCATTAAAAACCTATCTCTGATTCACCAGTTTGCATTCTTTCTGTTTCCTGATGAGGCCTGCAACAGTTAGTTGCCTCGTACTCAGCTAAGCTAACATCTGATGCTGGTTAAATAACCCAATCCATGCTTTTCCGAACTGGGAGGAGAGATGAAAGTTATTTCCCAGTATATCAGTTTGAGCAAAATTCAGATCACTGAATTTTTGCTCAAAAAGAGTAGTGATCAATGCCTCAGGAAACAACAAAAAAAAGCACTTTTGAAAGAGACTACATGAAATCAAGAGCACAGCAAATGGTGCTTATGTAATGTCCTTTAAAATTGTTATATGCATCTCCAGTAACTGTTTGGTTTGATTCCTAGCGTGACCAAAATATACTGAAGCTCTCTTTTTGAATGGTACCGGTACAAAAGTCCATGTTGAGAAGCATCTGGCTTGGGTAAAATTTGAAAGAGATACCTATCAGCTTTTCCAGAAGGTGTGTTCCAACTGGTTGTATCTGGAGATACTTCATCAGGGCTACGTTTCTGATTCATCTGGCATGTGAAATGTAAAACTGACAGCGTGACTGTGCTTTTGTTTCCTCAGATTTGGTACACCTGGACCAGACTGAAACCAGTGCTGATTCTGTGATACCGCCTGAAGTCGAATCAAGTGCAAATGGTAATAATGGAAATCAAAGGAAAGATTTGTAAAAGGGAAAAAATAACGGATGATTGATGGGGAGATGAACCCCATTAGTCCTTCCATTCTGTGATCTGACTTAGAATTATTCTGAAGACTTTAGTTATGATGGCAAGAATGTTACTTTTTTCCCACGAAGGGGAATGAACAGTTGATATTTTTAGCTGGAACCCGTCATCAGGAAGGGAAAGGAAGGTGGATGCCTGAAAGTGAGGAAGAGGAGAATTATTATGTCTTTTTTCCTCTTCCTTAACAGTTCTGATTATGGGTCTTGGTCTGAAAGAGCAGCTGTTTATTCCTCTCCTTAGGTACGGCCCAGTTTGTTGAGTTCCTTCAGCACTTTGTGTGTTGCCCTGAGTTTCCAGCACCTGCAGAATCTCTTGTGCTTATCATTATTTTTTTCCTGTTCCTCAATAAGTGGTTTTGTTAACTCTGTGCTGCAGTGATCATGAAACAGTTTTGTATCTGGTTTATCTCCTTTAACTGCTCCAAACTATACAAGAAGGAATAAAGATTGGACAGAACCAATCCTTCAGCCACAGAAACACTTAAAATAAATTGGTCCAAATGGAATTACATGAATCAGTTACCAAGGAAAAATTGCAAAACTGATGAATATAATGGATTTGGCTTTAAAGCAACAGTATGGTGCTCAGTCCCAGTTATTTTTACCAAGATATGAAACCATGCTGTTGGGTGAGATAACATGTACAACCCTTCATATTGCAAAGGAAGCTAACTATTTATTTCATGAATGAGGCAGCACAGTGGTGTAGTAGTTAGTGCAGTCACTCTACACTTTGCCAGCTGGAAGATCGAAGTTCGATTCACCCCACTGTCTATAATGAGTTTGTACATTTTCTCCGTGACTGCATGGGTTTCCTCCGGGTGCTCTGGGATTCTTCCCATATTCATAGATGTGCGGGTTAATAAGTTGCAGGCATGCTATGTTGGCGCCAGTAGTGTGGCGGCACTTGGGGGCTGCCATCTGATTTGATTGAATACAAATGACATATTTCACTCTGTGTTTTGATCTACATGTGATAAAGCTAATATTCATCTCCTTTTATAATGTTACATCATAGATGGTGAACGTTTCCAGCCCTAGCAGGATCCACAGCCTCTAGCAAGTGGTAGATCCACAGCAAAGAAACAAAACCCTTGTATGTGTTTGGAAATGCAGAGCGAAGTGTTCAGTTCATTTCTTTTCTGACTGATATTGCCAGAGAATCACCACTAGGGAGAAAATCCAAGCTCTTCCACGGAGCAATGCTAGGGGAGCTTATGTATCCGCTTGCGAGGTTGGAGAGGGTCTCACTTTAAGATTACTTAAGAAAGTTGGCACCTCCAGCATCCAGCACTCCCTCAATAGATTCTTAGCCTGGACTTCACACTCCAGTCTTCACAACTTTATACAAAAAGGAGATCAAAGTGCAACTGTAGAGCACAGCTGAGACCTAACTTGGGATATTTTCTGCATCATACTTGTACCAAATCGAAAACATGTTGTGAATTGTGTATTGCTCCATAAGTACTTAATTAAAGTACAAAACAGGGTACATGAACAATTTTGAAGTATTTGCTAGTTATTTAAATAATTCCACTTGTTCTAATCGCTGTACTGTGATTAACAATTTATATAGCTTCAGTTCCTTTACTGAGAGGAAGAAAACGACCTCCGAGCCAAGTAAAGAACCATCGTACCTCTGGAGTGAAAAAAGCAAAAACTGGTAAGCAGGAGGTCTAAAGGTAATGAGTGTGTAGAATGGAGCGGCTAAAGATAATGCAAAGTTATATATGTCACTGGAATCCAGCATTGGGAATAGAAAGAACTGTGGGAATTACTTGACCCAAGCCTACATGCCTGTGTTGCATTAGAGACATGATATGATCAGGAGCTCACCTCACGTCACGTGGAACTAATGTTCCAATTAGAATCAAGCTATCTTGTTTGTTTTGACAACCCTTCATTCAGTGCACAATCTTGAAAACCGGTGACATTTCACAAGGTGATGAAGTGCTCAGATAGCTACAGGATTACACCCCCACAGTAGCGTAACTGGTTAGCATGCAGTTGGTTGAATAATAGACGTGTTCAGTGGCCATTTGATGGAATGGATAGTCCGGACTGTAAACATTATCTTGCTTGTCTCACTGTAGATGTGATATCTGGATTAATTGCAGAGAAAATAGGAAGTTTCTAGAGTTTATTGGCTAGGAATTCATCACTGCTGGAGTGAAAAGTCAGTAGAGTGAATTTTAGAGGCAGGTAGAACATGCTGATGTGGTGTATTTAACTCCACTGACTGAGATTGACTTTTTAACCATCCATCCATTTATTTTGTTGCCTCCACACTCAGAGGAATACAAAACTGGACCAGGATGCAGGTACAATGCTCTGGAAATCATCATTTGTGTGTTCAGAGGCGATAGGGAACTGAAGTCATAATTTTACCGATATTAATCAAGATATTTGTAATGGATCCTTGAATGTTTAAGTCTGAAATGCAAACTCCTTTTCCTTTTACAGTGAATTACTGGAAAACAGCAATCCCCAAATCAGATTCCTCAGCCAAGGGAACCCCAGCTGTGTTAACCCCTGACCCTGTAGAAATGGACCAAATTCTGCACCAGTCAGGAGAAGAATATTTGAACCTGCCGGCAATTTCAGGTCTCTTTTAACCTCATGCTTTGAAATCAAATTTGTTTGTTTTCCTTATTAACAGTTTAATTCCTTGAAGTGATTTCCTTGGAAGTAACATCACAATTAGACAGGGTTATAAAGAGAGCTTTTGGCAAATTGGTACAGGAGTTGGGATGTGTATGTGGAAGTTGCTTAAGATGTTGGTGAGGCCAAACTTGAGTATTGTGTGAAGTTCTGGTCACCTACCTACAGGAAAGCTATCAGTAAGATTGAAAGAGTGCAGAGAAAATTAACAAGAATGTTGCCAAAACATGAGGGCCTGAGTTATAGGAAAAGGTTGAATAGGTTAGGACTTTATTCCCTGGAGCTTAGAAGAATGAGGGGAGATAAAGGTATGCAGAATTATGTGAGTATTGATAGGGCAAGTGCATGCAGGGTTTTACCACTGAGGTTGGGTGAGGCTGGAATTAGAGGTCGTAGATTAAGGATGAAAAGTGAAACATTTAAAGTGCATGTGAGGGAGAGCTTGTTCACTCAGAGGATGGTGAGAGTGAGGGGAAGTGGTGGATGCTGGTTTGATTTCAACATTTAAGAGAAATTTGGGTAAGTACATGGATGGGAGGGGTATGGATGACTATAGTCTAGGTGCAGGTTGGTGGGACTAGACAGAGTAACAGTTCAGCGTGGACTAGATGGGCTGAAGGACCTATTTCAGTTCTGTAGTGTTCTGTGACCCTGTGACTATGAGTTGGGGCAGGTAGAAATTTACATTTTATGTTTACAAAACAATGTGTAATTTTGGGCACCACACCTTAAGATGGATGTCAGGACGTAGGAACGTTCTTACCAGAATGGTATCAAGGGGTACCGGTCCTTGTAATGTGGGGGAAAGTGGTGTTGTTCTGCTTACAGCAGAGACATTTAAGAGGAGATAAGGTTTTCAGTGACAAAACCATCAAATGATCTGACCTCCACCAGCCTCAGGTAGAGAATTCCAGAGATTCACCATTCTCTGAGATATGAAATTTCTGTGCCATTAATTTAAGGCTGTAGAATGTCCCTTTTTTGTTACTCTCTCACTAGCTAAAACATTCCTACATCTCAATGTCTAGCCTTGTGAGCTCCCTTGGGATTTTTCATTCCTCTATACTCCAAGGAATACAGACTCGCACTCACACTATCTAGACCCTCTTGATTGGATAACTGCCTCATCGTCACTATTTCTTCATTCCACACTGAACTCTAGTTTCTCATCAATAGAGAATTGGTCAGAGCTGTCATTTCCAGGGATTTTTATCACCTTTTAGAGAGCTTTACGAGAGGGAAAAAAAATGCCAATTTCTAACACTTCTAAGATAGATTTTCAACCAGGGGAAAAGATGAAGTAGTAATTGAAGCTAACATCAGAATATTTTTGAAGACTTTTGATTTCATTTTTCCTCCTACTTAAAGACTGTTAGCTTTCAAGAAATGAACATGGGATTTGATTGCTCAGTTTCCACCTTATTGATTTCCCCATTCATATTTACTGAGTCAATCATCTTAAAACTATGGGTAAGTAGTTAACAGTTTTCAAACTCCAAAAGTCTGTTTGTTTTCCGTTGACAGATTCTGCTGAGGAATACAGAGCATTAATGATAAAGGCTATCACGCAGAAATACGAAGCCAGAATTGCAAAAGGAAAAATGAAACAAGTCACCCTTGCTCAAACTTTTCGGAGTTTAAACATGAAGGACGGAAGTGTGACCAAACTCAAAGAGAGAATAGATGCTAGCCGGGATGATGTGCTCAGTCCACATGGGATTGAGGAAAACGAGGACACAGTTGCCAACTTAGCAGAGTTTCTCAACAATAAACTCATTTCCAATTGCAAAGTCAATATCCTGCTGGGAAAAGCAGGAACTGGGAAGACCAAGTTTGTGCACAAGATTTGCTACGAGTGGACTAGAGGGGCTATCAGTCAATTCCAGTATGTATTTCTGTTTGAGTTTCGTCAACTGAACTTAATCGATAGGAACATTGATCTGAAGACTTTGTTATTCGATTTGTTTCTCAAACCAGAAAGGAGTGCCCATGCTGTATTTAGGTTTATAGTCGGAAACCCACAGAAGGTTTTGATTATTTTCGATGGCTTTGATGAGTTTTCAGAGAAAGCCTCTATCTGTCCTTTGGCAGTTACTAGCAACCCCAATGCACAACTATCAGTGGGAGAGTTATTTTCCAGCCTGTTTACTGGGAAGATGCTTCTTGGATGCACAGTTCTCATAACTTCCAGGCCCAAGGACATTCTCTGCTTACCTTTGGATGTTGTGGGTCACGTAGGGGAAGTCTCAGGGTTTAACCAGTATAAAATCGAAGAATATGCCAGTCATTTCTTTGAAAATACTGAACACAAACATAAGTCTATTTCTCACCTACAGAAGAATGGGAAAATTTTAAACATGTGCTACATCCCTGCCTTGTGCTGGGTTGTCTTCCTTTGTCTTGAACACTTGTTATCTCAAAGCCCTTTAGAACCCAAGCTACCTCATACAATGACGCAATTCTACATAAAAATGTTAACGGTTTTTTTAAACAAGGATGCCAAGAATACAGAGGCCCATGGTCAGATTGAAAACGTGCTGCTAAACAAATACAGAGAAGAGATTCATGGGTTGTGCAACCTTGCAGTTAAAGGGCTGCAGGAGGGCAAGTCTGTGTTTTATTTAAAAGACCTGATTTCTGAGAAGGTCACCACATTTGCTTCCTCGTTTGGATTTCTTTCTACATTTGAAGTGAAGACTATTGACCACAACCAAGAGAATGGATATGCCTTCATCCACCTGACGCTCCAAGAGTTCCTGGCTGCACTTCACCAAATGATTGACAACCAGACAACTGATCAAATGATAAAAAGCAAGTTTTACCTTAAATCCAAATGGACATGGAGGAATGATGCAAAGAATGAGTTCGCCGATGCTGTTCACATATTTCTGTCTGGCTTAGCTTCGAAAAAGTGTAAGTCATTCCTCAGCATCCTGGCAAACAAGAACGAGATGTGGGTGCAAAAGAAGCAGAAGGCCATCTTACTGAACCTGCAGAAGCTGGCCACCACTAACCTTACCGGACCAAAAATCATCGAGCTCTGCCACTGTGTGTATGAGACACAGGACTGTGACCTGGCCAGGGATGTGGCATCGCAGTTACGATACAAGTTTGAGCTGCGTAACTTCAGGCTGACACCAACAGATATAACTGTTCTAACTTTTGTTATAAACAGCGGAACCAGCTGCGTGTCTGTGGATATTGGAGGTTGTGCCCTGGACCTAGAATGTGTTACGGTCTTGGGCACTTGCAAGAATATAGAAATTTTAGTGTAAGTAAACGCGGATAACCTACAGCAGGAATTTATTGTTTCTGTCATTATGTACACACGAGAGCCTCACTTTTCCAATGCAGCTCCTGCGGTACAGTCCCACAAGAGATTCTGCAGATGCTGGAAATCCAGAGCCACACACACAAAATGCTGGAGGAAATCAATAGGTCAGTCAGCATCTGGGGAGAGGAATAAATAGTCGATGTTTTGGGCCGAGACCCTTCATCGGGACTTGATCCGGCTGATAGGTCTTGGCCCAAAATGCAACTGTTTATTCCTCTTCAAAGAAGCTGCCGAGCTCCTCCTGACATATGGTCTGTGTCAGTCTGGGTGACACAGGTCATTAATTTTTTCAAAGCTGCATTCCTCGTGAGAAGTTTCTGGTCCGCAGGAGCAGAGACTGGAGAATGAGGGATAGACATCAACATGGCAAAATGATGCGTACCATTCTGTGGTAGCTCTGGAAATTTGGAACTGGAGTGAATTGGATGAGGACGTACTGATTGGTGTTCTTATTGAGTGATCCTCTAGACCAGAAATGACCCTTTGCAAAATTATCCTTAACAAGTATACAAGGTGGCAAGAGGCATAGATTGCGTGGACAGTCAGAGACTTTTTCCCAGGGCAGAAAGGGCTAATATAAGGGGGCATAACTTCAAGTGACTGTTGAAAAGCATAAGGGGAAGGGAGGCAGATGTCAGAGGTAAGTTTTTTTTATACAGAGAGTGGTGGGTATATGACACATTCCACCAGGTGCATCGAGTTGCAGCTCCTTAGAGACGATATTGGGGAACTGGAGATGCAGCTTCTGTGGAAAGTGAAGCAGTGATAGACAGTGGCTACAGGAGAGAGATAAATAGGTGACTGTCCGGAGAGGGAAGGGAGAACATCAGATAGTGGAGAGCTCCCCTGCGGTCGTCCCTCTCAACAATAAGTAATCCAATCAGAAACAAGCCTGCAGATGCTGGCAATCCAAGCAAGACACACAAAATGCCGGAGGAACTCAGCAGGTCCGGCAGCATCTGTGGAAAAGAGTGAACGGTCAACGTTTAGGACTGAAACCCTTCGGCAGGATTGTAGAAACAAAGCTGAGATTTAAAAGTTGGGGGTGGGGGGAGAACGAAACACAAGGTGATAAGTGAAACCTGAAGGGGGAGGGATGAAATAAGGAGCTCGGAAGTTAATTAGTGAAAAAGATGCAGGGCTGGAGAAGAAGGAGTCTGATGGAAGAGGACAGAAAGCCATGGAAGAAAGAAAAGGTGGGAGGAGCACCAGAGAGAAGCGATGGGCAGGCAGGGAGATGAGGTGAGAGTGGGAAATGGGGATGGGGAATGGTGAAGGGGGGGCATTACCAGTAGTTTGAGAAATCTATGTTCATGCCATCAGGTTGGAGGCTACCCAGATGGAATACAAGGTGTTGTTCCTCCAACCTGAGCATGGCCTCATCACAACAGTAGAGAAGGCCAGGGATGGGCATATTGGAATAGGAATGGGAAGTGGAATTAAAATGGGTGGCCACAGGGAGATCCCGCTTTTTCTGGCGGATGGAGAGTAGGTGCTTGGTGAAGCAGTCTCCCAATCTCACCGATATACGGGAGGCCGCACCGGGAACACTGAACAGACTCACAGGTGAAGTGTTCCTCACATGGAGGGACTGTTTAGGGCCCTGAAGGGTAGCGAGGGAGGAGGTGTAGCACTTGTTCCGCTTGCAAGGATAGTGCCAGGAGGGAGATCGGTGGGGAGGGACAAATGGACAAGGGAGTCCCTGCAGAAAGCAGAAAGGGGGGAGGGACAGATGTGCTTGGTGGTGGGATCCCATTGGAGATGGCGGAAATTGTGGAGAATAAGTGCTCCATTTTGAGCTGTTGGAGGAGGTGGGGATGACCTACCTGTGGGAACCAACAGAGACCGTGCTGCTGGCACTGAGTCTGGTCCTGTGGCTCAGAAGGGTAAGGAACTGAAGAGGCTGCAGTGATAGGGGGCTCTGTCGTCATTGGGTCAGACAGGCGATTCTGTGGATGTCAAAAAGAAACACGGATAATAGTTTGCCTCCCAGGTGCCAGAGTCCATCTGCGATGTTTCTGAATGTGTCCACAATATCCTGAAGAGGAAGCAAAACAGCCAGAAGCCGTGGTACTTTTTGGTACCAATGGCATAGGTAGAGAAAGGGAGGAGGTCCTGATAAACAATGCAGAGAGTTAGGAAAGAAGCAGAGAAGCAGGACCTCAAGAGTAGTAATCTTGGGATTACACACTGTACCATGCGACAGTACAGATAGGAATGGAATGAGGTGGCTGAAGAGTTGGAACGGGGACAGGGATTCAGATTTCTGGATAATTGGGACCTCTGCTGGGGCAGGTGGGACCTGTACAAAAGGGACAGATTGCACTTGAATCCCAGGGGGACCAATGTTCTTGCGGGCAGATTTACTAGAGCTGCTGGGAGTGTGAGCAAGCAGGTTTCCAAGTAGATGGTAGATGTAACATGAATGTAAGAAAGGACAAGCCATTGATTGGGTACAAATGCAGACAGAGTAAAAAGTTAAATTGAACCACAGAGGCAAAATTCAAAATGGTGAAGAATGCAGAACTGAAGGTGCTGTATTGAAACATGTGTAGCATTGGGAATAAGGTGGACAAATCCGTGGTGCAATTAGAGATCAGTCAGTATGACATTATGGTTACCTGAATCATGGCTGAAAGACAGCCATAGTTGGGAGCTTAACATCAAAGGATATACTCCGTATTGAAAGAACAGGCAAGAAGGCATAGACGGTGGTGTGGTTCTGTTGGTAAGAGATGGAATTCCATCTTCAGAAAGAGGTGATGTAGCATCAGAGGATGTTGAGTCTTTGTGGGTGGAGCCTGGTACAGGTAGTAAAATTGCAAGGGTGAAAAAGCCATTATGGGAATCATGTATATAGGGTTCCCAGTAGGAGCCAAGGTGCAGGGTTGAGATTGCAAAGGGAGCTAAAAGAGGCATGTAGTAATTGTAATGGGGGACTTCAGTGTGCAAGGGCATTGGGAAAATCAGATTGGTGTGGGATTGCAAGAGAAGGAATTTGTTGAATGCCTACGAGGTGGCTTTTTAAAGCAGCTTGTGCTTTCCCTTACTCTGGGAAAGGTTATCTTAGATTGGGTGTTGTGTAATAATCCAGATCTTACTAGGGAGCTTAATATAAAGGAACCCTTAGGAGTCAGTGATCATAATGTGATTGAATTCATACTGTAATTTGAGAGGGAGAAGCATAACTCACATGTATCAGTATCACAATGGAATAAAGGAAATTACAAAAAGCATGAGAGAGGAGCTTGTCCAGGTGCATTACAGGAGGTTATTGGTGGGGAGGACAGCAGAACAGAGATGGCTGAAGTTTCTGGGAATAGTTCACAAGGTGCAAGATAGATATATCCTACAGAAGAAGATGTCCTCAAATGATGGGGGTAGGCGGCCATGACTGACAAGGGAAGTTACAGACTGCAAAAAAGCCAAGGGAGGGGCATATAAGGTAGAATAAATGAGTGGGAAGTTGGACAATTGGGAAGTTTAAAAAACCAACAAAAGGCAACAAAAAGCTGCAAGAATGGAAAAGATGAAATATGAGGGCAAACTAGCCAATAATATAAAGCAGGATATGGCAATGTTTCTCAGTTATATGAAGAGTAAAGGGGAGGTGAGAGTTGGTATTGGAGCACCGGAAAATGATGCTGGTGAGGAAGTGATGAGGGACAGAGAAATGGCAGATGAGCAATGGGTACTTTGCATCAGTCTTCACTGTGGAAGACAAGAGCTGTGTGCCAGAGGTCCATGAGTGTCAGGGAGCAGGAATGAATGCCATGGTTTCTCCAAGGGAAATCTTGCCTGACAAATCTGTTAGATTTCTTTTCGGAAGTAACAAGCAGGGTGGACAAAGGAGAGGCAGTGGATGTCATTTACTTGGATTTTCAGAAGGCTTTTGATAAGATTCCACACAGGCAGTTTAACCATATAACCATATAACAATCACAGCACGGAAACAGGCCATCTCAGCCCTCCTAGTCCGTGCCAAACTCTTAATCTCACCTAGTCCCACCTACCCACACACAGCCCATAACCCTCCACTCCTTTCCTGTCCATAAACCTATCCAATTTTACCTTAAATGACACAACTGAACTGGCCTCTGCTACTTCTACAGGAAGCGCATTCCACACAGCTATCACTCTCTGAGTAAAGAAATACCCCCTCGTGTTTCCCTTAAACTTCTGCCCCCTAACTCTCAAATCATGTCCTCTCGTTTGAATCTCCCCTACTCTCAATGGAAACAGCCTATTCACGTCAACTCTATCTATCCCTCTCAAAATTTTAAATACCTCAATCAAATCCCCCCTCAACCTTCAACGCTCCAATGAATAGAGACCTTCTTGTTCAACCTTTCTCTGTAACTTAAGTGCTGAAACCCAGGTAACATCCTAGTAAATCGTCTCTGCACTCTCTCTAATTTATTGATATCTTTCCTATAATTCGGTGACCAGAACTGCACACAATATTCCAAATTTGGCCTTACCAATGCCTTGTACAATTTTAACATTACATCCCAACTTCTGTACTCAATGCTTTGATTTATAAAGGCCAGCATTCCAAAAGCCTTCTTCACTACCCTATCTACATGAGACTCCACCTTCAGGGAACTATGCACTGTTATTCCTAGATCTCTCTGTTCATCTGCATTCCTCAATGCCCTACCATTTACCCTGTATGTTCTATTTGGGTTATTCCTGCCAAAATGTAGAACCTCACACTTCTCAGCATTAAACTCCATCTGCCAACGTTCAGCCCATTCTTCTAACCGGCATAAATCTCCCTGCAAGCTTTGAAAACCCACCTCATTATCCACAACACCTCCTACCTTAGTATCATCTGCATACTTACTAATCCAATTTACCACCCCATCATCCAGATCATTTATGTATATTACAAACAACATTGGGTCCAAAACAGATCCCTGAGGCACCCCGCTAGTCACCAGCCTCCATCCCGATAAACAATTATCCACCACTACTCTCTGGCATCTCCCATCTAGCCACTGTTGAATCCATTTTATTACTCCAGCATTAATACCTAACGACTGAACCTTCTTAACTAACCTTCCATGTGGAACTTTGTCAAAGGCTTTGCTGAAGTCCATATAGACTACATCCACTGCCTTGCCCTCGTCAACATTCCTCGTAACTTCTTCAAAAAATTCAATAAGGTTTGTCAAACATGACCTTCCACGCACAAATCCATGCTGGCTACTCCTAATCAGATCCTGTCTATCCAGATAATTATTAATATTATCTCTAAGAATACTTTCCATTAATTTACCCACCACTGATGTCAAACTGACAGGTCTATAATTGCTAGGCTTACTTCTAGAACCCTTTTTAAACAATGGAACCACATGAGCAATACACCAATCCTCCAGCACAATCCCTGTGTCTAATGACATCTTAAAGATCTCCATCCGAGCTCCTGCTATTTCTACACAAACTTCCCTCAAAGTCCTAGGGAATATCCTGTCAGGACCCGGAGATTTATCCACTTTTAATTTTTTTTGAAGTGCCAGTACTTCCACCTCTTTAATTGACATAGGTTCCATAACTTCCTTACTTGTTTCCCACACCTTACACAATTCAATATCCTTCTCCTTAGTGAATACTGAAGAGAAGAAATCATTCAAAATCTCTCCCATCTCCCTCGGCTCCACACATAGCTGACCACTCTGATTCTCTAAGGGGCCAATTTTATCCCTCACTATCCTCTTGCTTTTAATATAACTGTAGAAACCTTTCGGATTTACTTTCACCTTATTTGCCAAACCAACCTCGTATCTTCTATTAGCTTTTCTAATCTCTTTCTTAAGATTCCTTTTACATTCTTTATATTCCTCGAGCAATTCCTTTACTCCATGCTGCCTATATCTATTGTAGACATCCCTCTTTTTCCGAACCAAATTTCTAATATCCCTTGAAAACCATGGTGCTTTCAAACCTTTAACCTTTCCTTTCAACCTAACAGGAACATAAAGATTCTGTACCCTCATAATTTCACCCTTAAATGACCTCCATTTCTCTATTACATCCTTCCCATAAAACAACTTGACCCAATCCACTCTCTCTAAATCCCTTCGCATCTCCTCAAAGTTAGCCTTTCTCCAATCAAAAATCTCAACTCTAGGTCCTGTCCTGTCCTTCTCCATAATTATATTGAAGCTAATGCTATTGTGATCACTGGACCCGAAGTGCTCCCCAACACATACATCTGTCAGCTGACCTATCGCATTCCCTAACAGGAGATCCAACACTGCCCCATCTCTAGTCGGTACTTCTATGTATTGTTGCAAAAAATGATCCTGCACACACTTCACAAACTCTAAACCATCCAGCCCTTTTACAGAATGAGCTTCCCAGTCTACGTGTGGAAAATTAAAATCTCCCACAATCACCACCTTGTGTTTACTACAAATATCTGTTATCTCCTTACACATTTGCTCTTCCAACTCATGCTCCCCATTAGGTGGCCTATAATACACTCCTATCAGTGTTACTACTCCTTTCCCATTCCTTAATTCCACCCAAATAGCCTCCCTAGAGGAGCTCTCTAATCTATCCTTACAAAGCACCGCCATAACATTTTCTCGGACAAGCAATGCAACACCTCCTCCTCTGGCCCCTCCTACTCTATCACACCTGAAGCAACTAAATCCAGGAATATTTAGTTGCCAATCACACCCTTCCTGCAACCATGTTTCACTAATAGCTACAACATCATAATTCCAGGTATCAATCCACGCTTTAAGCTCATCCACCTTTCTTACAATGCTCCTAGCATTAAAATAGATACATTTAAGATACTCTTAATAAGATACATTTAACAAGATAAAATCCTATGGCATTACAGGAAAGATACTGGCATGGATAGAGAAATGACTGACAGGCAGGAGGCAGTGAGTGGGAATAAAGGGGGCCTTTTCTGGTTGGCTGCCAGTAACTAATGGTGTTCCACAGGGGTCAGTATTGGGACTGCTACTTTTCACATTATTTGTCATTGATTTGGATAATGGAATTGATGGCTTTGTGGAGGGGTAGGTAGTGCTGAGGAAGCAAAGCAATTGCAGCAGTACCTAGATAAATTGGAAGAGTGGGCAAAAAAGTGGCAGATGGAACACACTGTTGGGAAACATATGATAATGCAATTTGATAAAACGAACAATAGTGTGGACTGTTATCTAAATGGGGAGAAGGCTCAAACATCAGAGGTGCAAAGGGACTTGGGAGTCCTTGAGCAAGACTCCCAGAAGGTTAATTCACAGGTTGAGTCTGTAGTGAAGAAGGCAAGTGCAATGCTGGCATTTATTTCAAGGGGAATAGAATAGAAAAGGAAGGAGTTAATGCTGAGCCTTTATAAGACATTAGTCAGCCCGCACTGGGAATAGTGTCAACAGTGAAACTGTTTTTTTGTGAATTTTTGTGTACAAGTCATTCACACTTAGTAAGTGGCTTTGGCCACCAGTCTTCTGTTCTTTGACAAAGTACTGTGGATTGAGTTCAAAACAATGCATTTCCAAAAAGCAGTGAATACCAGGCGCTGCTGACACCGCAGTTTGACCAGATGCTGTAGTTTTGAAGACAGTATTATTTATACTTTATAAATATGAATTGTCCTCTATGTTAGCACGTAATATACCAAATAAATGTATTGTGGATTTAACTTGCATTCCGAAAGGTTGTGAATACCAGCCCAGACGTGTGGGTGTCAGGAGGAAAGGATGAAGTCAGAAGGTGTGAAGTTTTGTATGTAGCTTCAGAAGAAAGCATTGTCTATACTTTGTAAATACGGATTGCCCTTTGTGTTTAGCAAATAAATACCGAGCCCTACACTGGGCCAGCAGACCTTTCCACCGAAAGTGTGTCCATCCGTATGATGCCTGCTGAACCTTGTTTTGTCGAATAAAGAAGCTGCTTTGTATCTACCAGTAACTCTCTCTCCGGTGATTTCATTCACGCAACAACATTTGGTGTCAGGAGTGGGATGCCTTCGTGACCCATCATGTGGCCAGCGATCCTAGCAGTCTTAAGTTGGTGAGTATTTTTCTAAAATAGCATTCATACTTCCTGTTCACAGGAACGTGAGGTATCACGAATGCAGAGAGCTGAACTGGTAGATATAAAGGTGGTGTGTTTATGTAAGTGAGGAAACTTTGCGAGACCGTGCCACCAGTTGTGAAAGGTGGTTACCGATGGTTAGAGATGCCAGAGCAGAGACGTGTATCCTCGTTCGGGGAGCTGCATTTTAGTGTCTGCGTTTGCAAGTGTGATGCAAAGGAAGACAGCAGGCATCAGGAGTTCAGGTACTCAGAAGTGGCAGATTGTGGAATACATACTCTGTGGTTTTAAGTACGTGCTGTTTAACTGGTACCCATCTTTAATATTTTGTGTAGCGTGGGAATATCTCAGAGAAAGGTTTTACCCAGATAGATCTACCAGAATGGCACCTATTGAGGTCAGGCAACGCCAGGTTGAGAACCCTGATGATCTGAACCAGCCTTTGACCGTGATTACAACCATTCATAAGCCCTTCACCCCCGAGGAGAAACAGTGCATTTTTTCTGATTTGCCCTCACTTAAAGTCGCATGTGGGAATTCAGAATTCTGGCAGAAGCTTGAGGAAATGGTTAAAGTTCACCAGATGCACCTGAAAGATATACACGTGTTAGTGAAAGCGCCAGTAATGAAGAAAGATATCGCTCTTTTAAAGGGGAAGGTGAGAGTAGCTGAGGAACGATAATAGCAGTGACCCAGAGGACTGACAAGACAGCCATGGATTATGCAGAACGTAAATATCGAGTATACGAGGAGTATTCCGGGTTGGGTAATCCAGGGAGGGATGACCCAGTCTTCCTGAAAATGCCGAAGCCCACCAGGAAGTTTTAGATTTAGGCATAACAGTGGAGTCGACCTACTCTGCGATAGTTTCCTGGGCCAGTGAGATAAACCAAAGAAAGTGCAAGAGAGATCGTAATGTGGCAGCTGTTACACCGACACAAAGGGTTTGTTTTAGGTGCCAACAAGTAAGGCACGTAGCAAAGGACTGCCGGACCAGGTATAAGATGATGAAGGAGTTGATATGCTACAGCTGTGACCTATCAGGATATGGCTGGAGACAGTATCCAAAAGGAATGGGGAAAACCCGGCAAAGGTCACAGCAGACACCCAGTCACTCACCCCATCAGCAGCCAGTCTGACTGTCAATCAGATCAAAGAGTTAGTAACAGCACCTCTTGGGGCAGAAAGAGACGTGGCGGCAGGCCCCACTGCCAGTGCTGGTGATCCGTGAATGTACACATCGTGGCGGGCCCCACTGCCAGTGCTGGTGACCCATGAATGTACACGTGTTGGCGGGCCCCACTGCCAGTGGCGGTGATCCGTGAATGTACACATGGTGGCGGGCCCCACTGCCAGTGCTGGTGACCCGTGAATGTACACGTGGTGGCGGGCCCCACTGCCAGTGCTGGTGTCCCATGAATGTACACGTGCTGGCGGGCCCCACTGCCAGTGCTGGTGACCCGTGAATGTACATGTAGTGGTGGGGCCCACTGCCAGTGCTGGTGACCCGTGAATGTACACGTGGTGGTGGGGCCCACTGCCAGTGCTGGTGACCCGTGAATGTACACGTGTTGGCGGGCCCCACTGCCAGTGCTGGTGACCCGTGAATGTACATGTGGTGGTGGAGCCCACTGCCAGTTCTGGTGACCCGTGAATGTACACGTGGTGGCAGGCCCCACTGCCAGTGCTGGTGACCCGTGAATGTACATGTGGTGGTGGAGCCCACTGCCAGTGCTGGTGACCCGTGAATGTACATGTGGTGGCAGGCCCCACTGCCAGTGCTGGTGACCCGTGAATGTACATGTGGTGGCGGGGCCCACTGCCAGTGCTGGTGACCCACGAATGTACACGTGGTGGTGGGGCCCACTGCCAGTGCTGGTGACCCATGAATGTACACGTGGTGGCGGGGCCCACTGCCAGTGGCGGTGACCCATGAATGTACACGTGGTGGCGGGCCCCACTGCCAGTGCTGGTGACCCATGAATGTACACGTGGTGGCGGGCCCCACTGCCAGTGCTGGTGACCCATGAATGTACACATGTTGGTGGGCCCCACTGCCAGTGGTGGTGACCCATGAATGTACACGTGGTGGCAGGCCCCACTGCCAGTGCTGGTGACCCATGAATGTACACATGTTGGTGGGCCCCACTGCCAGTGGCGGTGACCCATGAATGTACATGTAGTGGTGGGGCCCACTGCCAGTGCTGGTGACCCGTGAATGTACACGTGGTGGTGGGCCCCACTGCCAGTGCTGGTGACCCGTGAATGTACACGTGGTGGCGGGCCCCACTGCCAGTGCTGGTGACCCGTGAATGTACACGTGGTGGCGGGCCCCACTGCCAGTGCTGGTGACCCGTGAATGTACACGTGGTGGTGGGCCCCACTGCCAGTGGTGGTGACCCGTGAATGTACACAACAGCAATATTACGGGGACGGCAATGCAATACATTAGTGGACACGGGGGCATCAGTATCGATAACAGACTTACCCTTGCCAACAACCAGACAGGCCATTTATATTAGGGGTGTAGAAGGAACAACAATGAAAGCAGAAAGAAGCGAGTCACAAATACTAGAAATCAGGGGAGTGCAGCACTTACGCACTTGGAATAGTTATAAAGTATAAATAATACTGTCTTCAAAACTACAGCATCTGGTCAAACTGCGGTGTCAACAGCGCCTGGTATTCACTGCTTTTTGGAAATGCATTGTTTTGAACTCAATCCACAGTACTTTGTCAAAGAACAGAAGACTGGTGGCCGAAGCCATTTGCTAAGTGTGAATGTCCTAAACACAAAAATTCACTCTGACAAAACCCACCTGGTTTCCGTGGCTGCGTAAGTCTAGGGAAGACACACTGAAGTCGCAGCAAACCTTCTCCCACCCCAAACCTGGTGCGTGTGGAAGCTGTGTAGCTTCCTACCCGGTTACAACTCAGTGCCAGGAAATTACAGACAGTACACTGCATACAATTAAGGGAATAATATTTATGAATATACTCACTGGAAACCAGACGAATGTGGGGTGCTGTTGAGGGGGGTGGGGATCTCATTGAAACCTACCAAATGTTGAAAGGACTAGGTAGAGTGAATGTGGAGGAGCTGTTTCCTCTGGTGGGGGTATCCAGAGCTACAAGGCACAGCCTCAAAATTGAGGGGCAACTTTTTTAGAATAGAGATCAGGACTATTCTTTTGTCAGAGAGTAGTGAATCTGTGGAATGCTCTGCCATGGTCTGTGGTGGAGGCCAGTCCATTGGTATATTTAAGGTGGAAGTTGATCGTTTCCTGATTGGTCAGGGCATCAAAGGGTATCGTGAGGGTGTATGGGATTGAGTGGAATCTGGGATCAGCTACGATGGAATGGTGGACCAAACCCAATGGGCTGAATGGCCTAATTCTTCTCCTGAGTCTTATGGTTTTATTCTGCTGGGGGTAGTGGAGGCAGATACATTCAGGATATTCAAAAGGCTCTGAGATAGGCACGTGGATAATAGAAAAATGGGCTATATAGGAGTTAAGGGTTAGGTTGACCTTAGAGAAGGTTAAAAGAGTAACATAACATCAGAGCTGCAATGTTCAATGTTCTAACACTGGCAGATAAGAGTGGGAATGGGAGTCAGTGTAGTAATGCCCTTCAGCCTGCTCTGACTGTGGCTGAACTTGGTCCAAGTCCCACTCTCTCAGTCCTGATGAAGGGTCTTGGCTCAAATCATAAACTGTTCACTCTTTTCCATAGATGCTGCCTGGCTTGCTGAGTTCCTCCAGCATTTTGTGTGTGTTGCTTTGGGTCTCCAGCATCTACAGACCTGCTCCTGGTTGTGATTTTCCATTTTCCCGCCTGTTCTCCTTTACACGTGATTCCCCACATTGTAAAAACCTGTCTTGGATGTATTCAATGGCTTAGCCACAGTTCTCTTGGGAAAAGAATTCAAAGTCCCTTTGAGAGAAGAAACTCCTCTTTGCCTAAATGGATGTTACATCATTCTAAAGTAATGTTCTTTTTATCCAGAAGGGGTGACAGCATTAGCACTGGTAATGTCTCTCCTTTCCTGCCTCTTGCCGGTTATGAGTCTAATGCTTACACTAGTGAATTTCACTCCAGGCAGAATCAGAATCTACATTCAGCACTCTGTTCCGTGCCCAGCACTACCCTGGATTGAAAGCATGGGAAAGACATGGCATTCATCCTGGGTTGCTGGTGTAACAGAAAGCCCAGTGTACAGGCCACAGACCAAAGCCCAAATAGTTACGATGGAAGTTTAAGCAGACTCTTTGATCATCCTTTTCATTTCTCCACATACTAAAATCTAAAGGACATTAGACAACCCAAAGTCTGGATTCAAAGATACGCATTTTGCAGTCCGAAATTATTTTCTCAACTAATAGAATTCCCCATCCTCGTCCTCTGGCCGGGGCTTTCCTTTAGCTCATTATTCACATGTCAAAACCATCATAAAATACCATTCAGATGCCTTCCCCATTTCACTGAGCTTTCATTACCCCTTCTTTCAACTTGCTGAGATCTGTCTGGAAGATACAGAGGATATTATTTACAAAAAATAATTTTACCACTATGCTCCATCAGTGTTGTCACTTCATTGACCCCAGCTCCCTCTCTCTCTCCATCTGTTCCCTCAGCTCCTGCCCTTTCCCAGCACTGCTGCTTCATCCACCTGACCCGCCCTTCCCATTGACCTTCCCTCAGAGTGGCCACTCAATCTTTTCACCAGGCTCCTAGATCTTCCTAATGAGACACTTGAGAGTCTTAATGCGTTTCCTCCAATCTGAGCACTTACAGCAGCAGGGATGAGCGGTAAGGACATATTTTTCAAGGCTTTGAGGCTTCTCCTCTGTCCTTTGTTGCCGGGGATTGGAATTGAGAGCCTGCTTTGTGAGTAGGTTGTGAAAGTCGAGTTTATTGTCAGATGCACAATTACATCATTGCACAGGTTTATAGCATCATATAAGCAGCATGCACTAGAAAAATGTAAATTAATCACAATTATACACTAGTTTTTACAAAAATGGACAAAATTAGAACAAAGCAACACAAAGTCCACTTTTTTGCAAAGTGATCAAAATGGTCACAGCAACATACACAAAATGCTGGAGGAACTCAGAAGGCCAGCATTACCGATGGAAGAGGAAACAGTCAACAGACCCTTCATCAAGACTGGAAAGAAAGATGAGAAGTCAGAGGAAGAAGGTGGGGGGAGGTCTTGCTTGGGGGAGGTCTTGCTTTAACTCCTCAGCTTTTTTTCTAGTCTTGATGAAGGGTCTTGGCCCAAAGTGTTGGCTGTTTACTCTTTTCCACAGAGGCTGCCTGACCTTCCGAGTTCCTCCAGCATTGTGTGAGTGTTGCTTGGATTTCCGGCATCTGCAGATGTGCTCATCAAAGTGGTCACAGTGCTGCTGTATGGTAACGTTTGGGGATCTGAAAGTAAGTTCAGGAACCAAATAGTTGAAGAGAGGTAGCTGTTCCTGAAATTGGTGGCATGGAATGATAGGTTTCTATACCTCTAACTGCAAGAAGAGGGCATGGCCCAACTACGGTTATCTTTGATGATCAATGTTGCTTTCTTCCCTCCTGCAGATACTACCAATTTTGGGGAAGATGTATCCATGATGTATTGGCCTGAGTCCATTATTCTCTGCAGCTTCTTTTGGTAGTCCATCCATTGGTTTGCCAGTGGATGGGGAGAGTGTTGGTGGTATCTCTCCAGTGCTTTGAGAGGCCTTTTGGAGGTGGCCAAGCTCTCGAGATGTTCAGAAAGCCAGGATCACTAAAATGTTATAATTCTTTCCTCAAACAAAGTGAAATTTGTATGGGTATTTAAATATGCATATGGTAGAGAGATATGGACTAGTGTAGGCTGAAGGGATTAGTTCAGTAGACTTTACCAGTTTAATTAGTTAATAACAAAGTTGTGGACCAAAGGGCCTATCCCTGTGCTGAACCATTCAAAAGTTCTATGAAACATTAAGGGTGTATCTGTTGCAAGAATTTGCATAGCAGACTGGAGTTTGAATTTAGTTGGAAAGCCCCCACACTTTACTCTCCAGTTTTGTGGTATAACATTAATTGACATTTACTCCTTCCCTTCCCTGCCATTTTCAGCTTTTCATTCTTCACATCTATGATGACTGATTTGATTGGCGGAAGATTCACTGGTCAGAACAATGGCTGTACTTTAATCTGCTCGTATCTGAATTCCGGTCATTTCCCTTCCTTCTCGTTTTCAACACCAATGGTGTTGAAAGGTGCTTCGAAGCAACATAACAGTATTTAAGCTGATGGAATTAAGTCCAGATACCATCACCATTAGATAGATCCTTGCACAGAGAAATAATGTCAGGGGAAAGAAGGAAGGGAGAATTGGGGGCACTCTCTTAATTGGCCTGCTAAGACTGGGATTGATAGAGTTCTGAAAGATGGCTCTGTCCACTCTCCTTGGTGATGTGCATTGGCCAGGAGCAGGTAAACACCCTCCCACAATGGTAATATACCAGGCATGTTCAGTGAAATGGCATGTAGCACAGCCTCCTTGTTTTCCATATCTGATAGCAATTGTCCTTGAACTTCTGGGAGCCAAACTGGTAGTAAATGGTGAATGATACAATGTTGTGGAGGGGTCTGATTTAACCAGAAGGTGATTGAGATGAAACCAGTAAATGCTGGCAGTATTCAGCAGCTCAGGCAGCGTGTTTGGCAGGAGTTTATGACTCAGGCTAATGATCCGTCATTAGAACTGAACGGAGGTGGCCTAATCTTGTTTGATATAGGGTAACAATCCATCAGAGAAAGATTGAATCGCTTGGCTTTTAGCTCAAGGTGAAACAACCATGAACTTTAGCAGCCTTATTTTCTACATGATCTGAGAAACCCTTGAGGATAAATCTAATGAAGGTGGTATTCATTCACCAACTGCTGCTGGTTAAAGGGGAGATGCATGGCAATCTCCAGTGACTTCCGCTAGCATTGATTATTGGCTGGCTGCCTCTTTAAGTAGGGAGTGACCAGCTCCAACTAAATCACATTGATTGAGCACAAACTATCTCTCTAGTGTAACATCCACCATAATTTGCTGCATGTTTTTATTTTTGGGCATTGAAAAGTCTCAATAAATGGGCCAAGTTCCTGTTTCTCTTCATTTGTACCATAGATTGGTGTAAGTCAAGGAAGCCATCTTGAGAGTACAGCCAGTGCTACTATTGTCAAACACTGCTTCCCCACCAACTATTTGTTTGGGTCCTTAAGATATGATACCAGCCTGTTTTGAAGCAAATGCCTCAAAGCTGTTTAAGGAAATTAATAGTTTATGTTTGAGACAAGCCACAATGACATGAGATGAGACTGTTGTGAAATTTAAACCAGAATGGGTGTCCCTGACTTCCTGATTTCCCTGTCACTGATCTCCATCTTCTCACACTACCATCCCCAGTAAGTGTATCCACCTGTGACTTGAGAGAGTGGCTGTGTGTGACAAGCTAACCTGAAGCATTCCCAAGAGGGAGAAAGCAAATTCTGTGATCAGAGGGTAATACTGTCTAATAAAAGATGCTATACTCTATGTGTAAATCAATACAAAAATGTATATTGAGTGCCTTTTCAATTGTAGGTTCAAAAGCAGGAAGTATGAGGACAAATTTGCTCAAACGTTGTCTGAAGTTATTCCTAGAGTCAACAGCCTGAAGAAACTTATGTAAGAGTTTGCTAACACTACGCTTTTATAATTGTTTGCCTTGAAATTGGAATGTTTGGTGCTGCAACCTGGATATGGGATTAATTATATCCATTTGCACCTATATTTTGTGACTAAGTAACACATCACACAGTTTTCTACATGTTTGCATTCACTTCCAAAGGAAATCCTGCCTTTCAGGAAATTGGTCTGGGCATCTTCTGGCCTGATTCACCCCTACTCAAATATTATTTCCAACTCTGATAGTATTTGACCCATCTAATGATGTCATCAAAGCACACTGCATATATAATTTACTTAGTTGGATCATGGTTCAATAGGGTCAACGTCATGCTAAAAGTAGAAGAGCCTCCATTGTTTAAAGCACCTCCCAGAAATATTGGTTTATCTGTTGAAAATCATTCCCTGTAATTTTAATTTCTGAAAAATGTTATTGCCAGCAGTTGGTAACTGCAGTTCACAGATCCTTTGGTTTGGGAATCAATGATATTGGTGTTTGCAGAGGCTCAGCACCACTCATGATCATGGTCTGTCTTAGGGTGCAGATCTTCTAAGGAAGAATCATGAGCCTTCCCTTTACATTCCCTTTACTTCCCACCCCTCATCTGTAGTCACAGCACATGACTGTCAGAGTTGTTGCCTATCTGGTGAGCTTCAACGTACAAAAAAATGATCATTAGGTTTTACAGCCTCTTAAAGTGCTTTATAATATCTTCTGAAATCAAGGATGCCCCAGTTTTGGCTTTCGCTTGATATTAGCTGAACACATGCACTCTGTGGCAACTTTATAGGTGGTGCTGCTTCGTGTTGTGCATTCAGAGTTGTCCTTCCGGACACTACTGTTGTAACACGAGGTATTGTGTGTTACCGTCACCTTCCTGTCAGCTTGAAACAGTCCAACCATTCTCCTCTGACCTTTCATTAATGAGTCATTTTCACCCACAGAGCTGGTTGTTCCTTGTTTTTCACACCATTCTCTATCATCTCTAGAGATTGTTGTGCCTGGAAACTCCAAGAGATCAGTAATTCTGAGATACTCAAACCATCTCGTCTAGCACCAACAATCATCTCATGGTTAAAATAGCCTAGGTCACATTTCTTCCCCATTCTAACATTTGGTCTGAACAACAACCGAATCTCTTGACCATGTCTGCATGCTTTTATGCATTGAATTGCTGCCACATGATTGGCTGATTAGATATTTGTATTAACGAGCAGGTACCTAAAAAAAAAAAAATAGCCACTGAGTATATTTAGTATGTTAAAAACGGGTACAGTCAAATTTCCAGTCATTTGTTTTTGTGCACTTGGCAACTCCATTTCAGTGAAAAAAAATCAGATTTAAAGGAAATTGGGATCTTAATCCAAATTCCATGAAGTTTGCAATTTGCCAGGTTCTAGTGATTTTGGGGCAATAACATAGGTATGAACCTGTTCACATGTACTGGCAGTAAGCTTCATGCAGTCGCTGATTGTAGGTCATGCATTCAGAAACACTACTTTGCAAAGCTTATGATGCTTTCTTTGATGTAACTTAAAGGGGTGTACCTTGGGGAGCTCGGTGTTCAAAGCTGTAGATCTTCTTCAAAGTAAAGCACTTATCCATTACAATAGTGTACAATCATTTTTTTAATTAAAACTTTGCTTTACTTTGAAACTTCTAATGTGAACTAAACTTGTGATTCTAGCCTTACATCTTGCAGTATTAGTGTGAAGGGAGCGAGCCCCTTGGCTTCTGCACTGAGAACCTGCCAGCACTTGGAAGAAGTAAAGCAAGTATCTAAAATAAGCCAATTTATTCACCTTTTGTCCGCAAGCCTCTGATGTCACTCACTTTCCCCTCTTTCTATTTCTTTCCAGCTTGCACGGTAATGAGCTGGGAGATGCTGGGATAGAAATGATTCTCAACGTGCTTCCTCAAATGAATCACTTGAGAAGAATTGAGTAAGTGGTACTTTTGGGTTTGCAAGATTCATGCGGGTAGAGGAAGTGTACTGAGGAACCTAGTTCTGTTTCCTCATGGCAAGTAAGCTGCAGGAAGAATTGGTGAGGGAGGCCCTGACCAGTCCCTTATTACTTTCTTATGATCCCACTAACTTCAAGTTGCATTGAAGAGAAAGATCTCCATTTTGTTTAATTTGCTGGATCAGTGACTCTTTATAAATAAAGTATACATTTTCTTGAATTGAATTGTACAACAAAATGTTGCACTTGACAGCTGAATAGGTGATATATCTTGGCTAAGGTCTCTGACCCCAGGCACAAATGGGCACAAGGTTTAGAGCAATTGTGCCCTGAGTTTAAACTGTTTAGAGCAACCAAGTTAATACCTAACATAAAGTTGTGTTGATAGGCGTTTACGTCATGTGAAAACCATAAGGAACATTTCCTCTTCTACAGATGCACGGAGTAGCTCTGTAGACATAGTAGATCTGATCCTCGTGTTTGTTCATCTCAGATTCAGATTCAGATTCAGTTTATTGTCATTTAGAAACCACAAATGCAATGCAGTTAAAAAATGAGACAACGTTCCTCCAGAATGATATCACAAAAGCATATGACAAAACAGACAACACCAGAAAATCCACGTAACGTTTGACAATCCCCAATCCAGAGTCCGGAGAGGCTGCTGCGTATTAATATCATGCTACCATCAGCGCGTTCCCCGGAAAGGAGCTCCAAACCCACCAGACAAAACAAGACCAAAAACTAAAGCTACAAGACTTGCACAATACCACATAGTTACAACATATAGTTACAACAGTGCAAACAATAGCATTATTGATTAAAAAAACAGACCATGGGCACAGTAAAAATAGTCCAAAAATGTTAAAGGACTGTAAGTTCAAAAGAAATCACCACACATCTGCTCAGCTGGATAAGATTATATGTTATTGCCGCAAGGTGTTTTTATTCTAATAATACACAACCAATAGTCTTAGGTTAAATATTATTTACTTTAATGTTACGCGCATTTGGATAAAAGACATGAGATTTAACACTTTTGCTGATAAATCTTTGCGTGTATCACCTGACACAAACATTTAAAAGTCTCTGTTGGCCTAGTAGGGGTTGCGGATTGGGGAGCTGCTGCTGCAGTTGCTGCATTACCTCGCAGCTGTCGTGCATTGCATAGGAGGCAATGAATGTTCAAGGTAGATTCCTTGTGCTTTAACAGGTTGCTTTGACCTGGGTGTCTTGGACCACCTTAGCATTGTTGAGTCCCTCATCATCAACATCTTGGGATGTCATAATTGACAAGAGAATCACGTCACACAAATACTGTGACTACAAGATTAAGTTAATGCCATCTGCACCTTGTCGGGGGCAGATGGAAGACTCTCCATTTGCGTTGACAAGTGCAGCGTGATCAACTCTCAAGAAGGTTGTCACCAACCACAACAAAGTAGCCTGCTCGACGAGCACCCCACCACCCAGCCTTGGCTTTCAGTCCCTGCATCACTGATGATCAAACGGCTGCCTGGGCTGTTCCAGCAGCTTCTCCCAAACCTGCGTCTCCAAGGTCCAAGAAGTCAAGAGGCTTCAGGGATATTAGAATGCTGCTGTTCTGCAAACACGAGGAAATCTGCAGATGCTGGGAATTCAAACAACAACACACAAAAAATGCTGGTGGAACACAGCAGGCCAGGTGGCATCTACAGGGAGAAGCGCTGTCGATGTTTCGGACTGAGACCCTTTGTCAGGACTAACTGAAAGGAAAGATAGTAAGAAATTTGAAAGTAGGAGGGGGAGGGGAAAATGCGAAATGATAGGAGAAGTCCGGAGGGGGTGGGATGAAGCTGAGAGCTGGAAAGGTGATTGGCAAAAGTGATACAGAGCTGGAGACGGGAAAGGATCACGGGACGGGAGGCCTCGGGAGAAAGAAAGGGGGAGGGGAGCACCAGAGGGAGATGGAGAACAGGCAGAGTGATGGGCAGAGAGAGAGGAAAAAAAGTTGGGGGGGTAACTAAATATATCAGGGATGGGGTAAGAAGAGGGGTCGTTAACGGAAGTTACAGAAGTCAATACAAGACAGTAATGGGAGATGTTGTCCAGTTACTAGAACTTGTTTCAGTTGCACTTTTCTTCATTTCAGCTTGATCTATTCCATTCCTTTCTCACATAGGGGCAGAGGGAGAAAATACATGCACAAGTATAACTCTGAGAGTGTGAGAGGGTGTGTGTATGTGTGTGTTTGTGGGTGTGATATTATAAACTTATCGGAGAATCAGCTAGATAATTTGTTCCTTGGCTGCTACTTTTGAATTTTGTAGACAATGTGAGCTCAATAATTGTAATTTTCTTTTATTTCAGGTTGGGTAGCAATAACATTACATCAGAGGGTATTCTTAAGATTGCAAATGTTTTAACGACTTGCTCAAATGCCTTGGATATCCAAGTCAGGTAGGAGATGTCTTTGACAAAAATAAACTCCTTTCACTGTTTAATGTAGAACACATGCTTGTTGGAGATATGCAGTTCTTCTGGGCACTTTGATGTTCAGTAACAGGATGCCCCCACTATCCGAAAGCAGAGCGTTCCTATGAAACCTTTCGTAAGCCGAAATGGCGTGAAGCAAAGAAGCATTTATCATTAATTTATACAGGAAAAATTTTTGAGTGGTCCCAGACCCAAAAAAATAACCTACCAAGTCATACCAAATAACAAATACCCTTTACTGGATGCCACTTTGCTACTAGTAGAACCAAGAGTAACGTGGCAGCTTTCAGGATTCTTTCTCTCTGCGTGTAAGTAGTACGAATGGTGGACGCAGGCAAGTTCAACGCATGCACAGTGTCTTTATTTCATTCACCACAATCGAAACGCTTAATTACATCCAGTTTTCCGCTAAGCATAACACCCTTATGAGCTCTCTTAGGCTTTTAGGACACATCTTGCTAATGGATGCACAAAATAAATCGAGATAAAGTACAGATGCTCACAGACACAGTTCAAAGCTATAGCAGCTTGATGCTGAGCTGCTGAGTGTAGTTCCCAGGGAAGGCGCTTGGAGGCGCCACTCTCGCTGCGCGGGGTGCGCACTGCCTCTATAATGGTTTGCTGCAAAACAAACACTGAACGCTATTTTTGCTTTTCGCCGTTCGTAAAAGCGAAAATCCTCTTCGGGTTTCTTTCAGTTAGCGAAAACAGGTACTAATGTAGGTGTTTTGTAAAAGCGAAGTGGTGTAAAGTGAACTTACGAAAAGTGGGGGATACCTGTAGATTTTGCAGCTTCATATCTGCATTGGGGAAGTGGTATTGAAAAAAATGGCCTGTCTCAGAGGGTGTAGTGCACATATGCAGCCTTGGTTTAGGAAAGCATTCGCTGCAGAGGTTGCTGGCATTGGAGAGGGTCCAGAGGAGGTTCACAGGGATGATTCCAGGAGTGAAAGGGTTATCATACAAGGAATGTTTGATGACTCTGGGTCTGTATTCACTGGAATTCAGAAGGATGAGTGGGGATCTCATTGAAACCTTTTGCATGTTGAAAGGCGTAGACAAAGTAGATGTGGAAAAGATGTTTCCCGTAGTGGGGGAGTCTAGGACAAGCGGGCACAGCCTCAGAACAGAGAGGCATCCTTTTAAAACAGGGATGCAGAGAAATTTCTTTCACCAGAGGGTAGTGAATTTGTGGAATTTATTACCACAGGCAGCTGTGGAAGCCAGGTTGTTGGGGAGTGGGGCTAAGGAGAAGAAAAAAAGATCTCCCATGATTGGATGGCCGACCAAATGGGCTAGTTCTGCTTCTGTTTCTTACAGTCTTACGCAGGACAGCGTGCACGTTTCTTTCTCAGCTGGGAATAATTATTAGTAAGGTATTGGTATTGGTTTATTATTGACAAATGTGCCAAGATACAGTGAAAATCTTAGCTTGTATTCTATTCATACAGATCAGATCATTACGCAGTACATTGTGATAGAACGTGGTAACACAATAACATAGAATAATGTGTGAAAGCTAGAGAAAGAGTGAAGTGCAGGTAAACAATAAAGTGCAAGATGATACTGAGGGCAAGAGTCCATCTTATCATTCAAGACCCTGATAATAGTGGGATCGAAGCTGTCCTTGAGCCTGGTGTAATGTGCTTTCCGGTTTTTGTGTCTATAGCCCGATGGGGGGGGGGGGAGAAGAGAGACTGCCCAGGGTGGGTGGGTCTTTGGTTATGCCGGCTGTTTTACCGAGGCAGTGAGAAGTGTAGAGAGGGTCCAGAGAAGGGAGGCTGGTTTCAATGTTGTCTTGGCGGTAGCTTGCAGAGCAGTCACCGTACTAAACACTAAGCATCCAGATTGGATGCTTTCAATGATGCATTGATAAAAATTTATAAGAATTTCTTTAGCCCCTTAAGGAAGTATTAGTGAGCTTTCTTGACCATGACATTAATATGGTTGTGTAGCGGTGTGCTACACGCTGCGCTAAAATAATGACACGGGAGTCGGTAAACTGCAGTCAAAGATAACTTTATTCGAACTAAACAGCCTTGCTTTAAAGCCTCCCTCAACCCGCCCCCGGTGGGCGCGGTTGCTCCAAAAGACACGTACTCACAAACCCCCGTAGGCTATCTCCCTTAGCCAGAACGCTGGCTAATTGTGAGCCGTTTCGGGTGTGCCAGGAAATGGGTCGCCACAGTTGAACTAATTAATTTAAAAGTTAAGAGTAATTAAACCCTTCTAAAGCTGTAGTTAAATAATTAAGTAGCCCCCTGCAACTGAGTGTAATAATGTTCTTTGAAAGAGTAAACTAATGTTGTGCTTCCAATGAATGAGCAGGAATTTTATAACTTTGAAATAACCGTCCAAAGTTAAGTCTTGTTTTGAATGAAGTTTAATACTTTTGTAATGGCTTCTCCTAAAGTGGCTGTAGGTCTCACTTCTGGTCTGCCGCGAGATAGATTTGCTAATAACGATACCAGATAATAAGGATAATGAACATTTCAGCATTTGGTTGAAGTAGCTCCTAGCGATGAGAATCACATTTACAAGGAAAATTCAGTGGTCCTGTTCATTTAGGGTTGGTGAAGAGGGAATGGGCTCTGGCATGTATTTCTTGAAGGGGATTGATGCTACAATGTTATGTCACTATCCCTAATGTTTCAGGGTTGACTCCCTAAAAGGAACAAAGGGGAAAGTCAAGCTCTCATTAAATCCAAAACAGTGGGCCAGAATCTGTGTTTGCAGAGTTGTGTCTTATTTACAGCTCTCCTCATACAGTTACAAAGGTCGCAACTTGTCGAAGAGTAGATCCCAAGTAAATTATTGCCAAATTCAACTATGCCAATACTGCCAGCATCCTATTCTTCAGCTTCCATAAGCTTCCCTTTACTCAACCCTATAAAACAAGAAGCCATACTGCAGGAGCAGCATGAAGCCATTCAGCCCATCAAGTCTGTTCTGCCATTCAATCATGATTTATTTACCTTCTCAACCCCATTCTCCTGCCTTCTCCCAATAACCTTTGATATCCTTAATAATTAAGTACCTAATAGCCTCCACTGTAAAAACACCAAATGACTTGGCCTCTACAACTGTCTGTGGCAGTGAATTCCACATATTCTCTTCCTGCTGGATAAATAAATTCCTCCTCATCTCTGATCTAAAGGGATTTCTATTCTGAGGCTGTGCTCTCTGTCCCTAAAATCTCCCATTAGTGGTAACACCCTCTGTGTGTCCACTCTTTCCAGTGGACTTTTCTATATTTGGCAAGTTTCAATGAGAACCCCCCTCATTCTTCTAAACGCCAGCAAGTACAGGCCCAGTGCCATCAAACTCTCCTCTTGTCAGGGCCTGTCCAACCTCTGTCCAATGCCATCCTCATTTGAGGTGAATGAACTTATTTGAGGTGAATGAAGTTGTGTTCTGGAAGTTACAACTGTGTTTGTTTCTTGATGAGTTAAGGCCTGTTCCTGGTGAAGGTCATCCTATTTTTAACCATCATACGGTAATGCATCTGCTGCAGTTTTAGCTGTGGACGGGATTAACTTCATACTCCTTGTAGTATATGTGGGATAACTGCTGTCAACAGACTGTTGCATCATAGTCCAAATAACATCAGCAAATGGCACTGTCAGGGAGCTAATTAAATAAAAATGATGATGAAATGAAGCTAATTTATACTTTGAATTTCTTCCAGTGATGCTGGGAGTATCGCAACAATTGGACTTTTACCAGGCTCAACAACCATCCTGATTAACAGGTAACTCAGTTTAAGTCTGAAGTTTAACATGCAAGTAAATCCATTCTGTCAGTTACAGACTTTCAACATTGCTTCTGTCATTTTACAGACCTTCCAAGTCCTTATTATCTCCTATGGAATCAGAAGGCGGCCACGAGGTAGTTCTGAGGAGACTCAGGTAACGGGAGGAGTTTGACAAGGGTCATATTCTGATACTTTACCTTTCTTAACAAGTAGAGTCTGTGAGGTATGTTGCCCAGTGCCAGTTCAAGTAGGCACCACTGACCACAGTGCTTAGTGTTAAACTGCAAGGAAAAGGATTTACACTGAGGTCGTTACAGTACTATGGTAGAAGTAGGAACAGAAAAGGCGTCATTCTTGAACTACTGAAGTAAAATATTGGTGATTTTCCTAGACTTTGCACTGCCAAGCATTCATGTTGCCAGTCAGTCGGGCTCCATTTCAGCCACTTGGTATTAGACCAACACTTCCAGGCCTGTTAAGGTACGGTTGATGTTGAATACTTTGTACTTCACTCAGCCAGTGCCATGGTTTCTTTCCACTGCCTCTGAAAGGTGAGCTCTCACTGGTGTCAATATCTGCCTCTGCTTTGGATCAGATGCCAGGCAGGATGAAACTGATGATATTTGAAATTATTTATATGGTAATAGGAAGCCATGTCAAGACTGCTCTTTATGGATTTGCCCAGCTGCCTGCATGCTTTCAGTTCCCTTGCAAACTCTCAGTCAAGTTTATTTTGCACAAGTACATAAGTGCACTGATGCAATAGACAACCTGCCAGCAGCACAGGCACATGGAATCATGTAAGCTGCATCCACAAACAAAACATGAATTATACACAATTTTAACTTAAAAAAAAACACAAAGCAAAACAGAAACCTATTTCGGTGTAAAGTGACATAAGTGTTAATAGTGCTATTAAACCTTAATGATTAGGGTTTTGCTGGTTGGTTCCAGAACTGAGTGATTGAAAGGAAGTAGCTATACTTGGATCTGGTGGTGTGGCACTTCAGGCTTCCTGCCCGATGGTAACTGCGATTAGATGGCACAGCCTCCTTAATGCAGCGCCTTCTGTAGATGCTACCAGCAGTGGGGTGGGATGTGCCTGTAATCTGATGGGGTATGACACGATCAGAACACTTTGGGTCGAAGACACTTGATGCAAGGTTGCAAGACGTGTTGAAATTGGAAGCTGTAACCTACTGAATTCATTGTTTGCATGCTCAGTCTTGTCTGTTAATAATCAGCTCTTGTTTTGGTGTGTGCAGTTGGTCGCTCTTATGAGCTGCATAAAGCATTTCATCTGTGCAAGTATCGAATGGCCATATTTGCGCATGTCTGCTCAGTTGCACTTTACTCCACATTGCTGTGCTCCGTCCCATTACCATAACTTGCTTTTCAAACTACGACTGTATAACAGTTGATCAGTTTGCACTAAATGCCAAACTAGTGGAGAATGAGTTTTGTTTTCAGTAGGAGCTCACACAGTCACTCCATCTTATTCGACACAGAATACAATGCTTATGGATTTAAAGCAATGTTTATAGCTGGCTGGAAATGGATCTGGGTTTAGGTGCCCGAATCATTTTTCTGGGTGATGCACTTCCAATTTAGTCTACTACATTTGTCGCTCAAAAATGTGATCCCCTTCACATGAGAGAAATAAAACTCTGAGTGAGTCGCCACTTCACAAAACACTTCCATTCAGCCCTCAAGAGTGGCCCCAAACTTCCATCCATTTTAATTTTCTGATCGTTCTCACTTTGACATAAAACCACAAGATACAGGAGCAGAATTAGGCCATTGGGTCAGCTCCACTATTCAGTCATGATTGATTTATTTTTCCCATCAACCACATCCTCCTGCCTTCTCCCTGTAACTCTTAGCATCCAATTAAGAATCTATTAACCTCTACGTAAGTATACCAATGACTTGGCCTCCACAGCCATCTGTGACAACAAATTCCACAGATTCACTGCCCTCTGGCTAAAGAAATTCCTCCTGATCTCTGTTCTAAAGGGCTGTCCTATTCTCAGGCTGAACCATCTTGTTCTTGGCTCTCCCACAGAAACATCCTGGCCTTGTCCATTTTGTCTAGGCCTTTCAATATTCGGTAGCGTGTTGTGTATTTAACATTTCAGTAATATTTGACTAATATTTTAGATATATCATTTGATTAAAACTTCTTTGGTTAAATAATTCATTATGGGTTTTTTTGTAAAAGTACATGAATAGCATACGTCGTAACACATAAGTGCGCACTTTGCTTGTAGTAAAAACGAAACTAAGACACCCACCTCCCAGCTCTGTGTTTTTCTTTCTATTAGTTTTATATTTAAGAGTTACAAAACAGCAGTTAAAAACAATTTTTAAATAAAATCAGAGCACATAATCTTTGGAAGGGTAGAGACGGCCGAGTTTTTTAAAAAAAGGTAGAAAATGAACGAAATTCACAGGTTCATAAACAGTGAGTATTGGGTGATAATAATAATAATAGATAGCAGAAACGGCTGGCTACATTGGAATGATATATATATTCAATTGCATAACAGATAACTAGTTGATGTATACTGAGCAAATTGAACAGTATTCTGAAGCAAATGAAATAGCCAATGAAAAGTGAGTGCCAGTTTTGCCAAGTGCATTAGATGGAAAGCATGCAGCTTACTTGGGAGTTTGACTGTTCCAATCAAATCAGCTGAAATGAGCTTTGCAGATTATGTAAAAGTAACACACAAACATTTAGATGAAAGCATTTTTGATTGCAAAATGCTTTAGGTTTCATAAGCAGAAGCAAAAGGAAAGGGAGCCAATTTAAGCGTACATGGCTGAATTGAAGCAGTTGTCTGAGTATTCTCAGTTCAGTGATGGGCGTAATGATGCACTAAGAGATCATTTAGTTTGTGGAATTCAAAAACAGCTCCCGACTGAGGCAGAACTCACATTTAAAAGAGCTGTTGAAATCGCTGTGTCAATGGAAACACAGCTGAGTGGCAGTCAGGAATGAAATTGAGCATGAACAAAATTGCAACATCTAACCACCTGGCTGGACAAATTGGGATACCATTGTGGCAGGGGTTCACATACACCAGACCAAGACAGGTTTAAAGGTGAAACTTACAGAAAATGTAAAAAAAATTAAGACGTACAAAGAGCTTGTTGGACAGACAAAAATAAATGGACTGCACAGGGAAGAGATAAAAATAAAAAGTCAGGTTGCAGTTCCATGCTGTTGATGAAAAATCTGCTAACGATGAGTGACGCAAGTCTGGGTACCATTGAGATTTACAGTGTGAAAACTAACAATAGATAAGTAACATGGCTTACACTAGAAGTGAATGGCAAAGTAATTAAAATGGAATTGGGCACTGGCTCAGCTGTTCCAGTCATTGCACAAGAATGGCATTTCAAGGATACTGAACTATAGCCTGCAGATACCCAACTGAGAATGTATACTGGAGAAAAGTTAACTCACGTAGAAATAGTGAAATACTACAGCAAACAAGCCACACTGGGCTTGTATGTGGTAAAAACAGGAGGGCCAGTATTGTGCAGTTGTGATTATTTGAAACAACTACAACTTGATGGGGAGATTTATCTACAAATCACATGTCGCATCCTCTGCAATACAGTCAATTTAAGATTCAAGATTCAAAAACTTTATTGTCATTCCAACCGTACATCAGCTCTGCAGGGCAAAATGAGACAGCGTTTCCCAGGAGCAGTGCAATCATAACATAACAAACGCAACACTAAATAATAAACATAACAATAAATAGTAAAACACAACAGCCACATGTCAGTTAAAAACAAGTTATAAATGTCCAGTGCAAGTTAAAAGTGTCCAAAGCAGAGTCGGGTAGAGCAGCTATTTAGCAGTCTGACTGCCTGTGGGAGGAAGCTGTTTAGTAGCCTTGTGGTTTTAGTTTTGATGCTCCTGTAACGTTTACCTGATGGCAGAAGAACGAACAGTTCATGGAGAGGGTGTGAGGGGTCTTTAATGATGTACCGTGTCTTCTGGAGGCATCGACTCTGAAAGAAGTCTTGAACAGAAGGTAGGGAGACCCCAATAACCTTCTCTGCTCCCCTAACCACCCTCTGCAAGGCTTTTTTGTTGGCAGCACTGCAGCTGGAGTACCAGGTTGTGATGCAAAAGGTCAGCACACTCTCAACCACGCCTCTGTAGAATGGAGTTAAGATGTTAGTGGGGAGTGACGCTTGTTTAAGCTTCCTCAGAAAGTGCAATCTCTGCTGGGCTCGTTTCACAATCCCAGTGGTGTTCCTGGATCAGGTGAGATTGTCTGAGATCTGCAACCCAAGGAACTTGATGTTTTCCACTCTCTCCACTGTGGAGCCGCTGATGCTGACGGGTGTGTGCTCAGGCTGAGACCGTCTGAAATCAACGATCATCGCCTTGGTTTTGGTGACATTAAGCATCAAGTTGTTGTCACTGCACCAGCTCTCTAGGTGTTTAACCTCCTCCCTGTACATTGTTTCATCATTTTTGCTGATGAGCCCTACCACTGTCATCAGCAAATTTAATGATCAGGTTCCCCTTGAATCTGCCTGGACAGTCATGTGTTAGCAGTGTTAACAGCAATGGGCTAAGCACACAGCCTTGTGGGGATCCAGAGCTCAGTGTGATGGAGTCAGAGATGTTCCTGCCAACGTGGACTGACTGTGGTCTCTCTGTCAAGAAATCCAGAATCCAGCGACACACGGCAGTGTTAAGGCCAAGCAGCGACAGTTTCTCCACTAGTCTCTGCGGGATGATGGTATTGAACGCTGAACTGAAATCAATGTACGGGATTCTGGCATAAGTGTCTTTGTTGTCCAAGTGAGAGAGAACTGTGTGCAGTGTGGTGGATATTGCGTCCTCCGTAGAGCGATTTGGACGATAAGCAAATTGTAGAGGATCCAGCGATGAGGGGGGACTGGCTGTGGTATGAGGCTTGACAAGCCGTTCAAAACATTTCATCACTATGGGGGTCAGGGCGACGGGACGGTAATCATTCAGACAGGCTACAACTGATTTCATTGCTACAGGGATGATTGTGGAGGTTTGAAGCATCTGGGGACAATGGCTTGACTAAGGGAGATGTTGAAAATGTCTGTCAGGACATCTGCTAATACATCAGCACATTCCTTGAGCACACATCCAGGGATGTTGTCAGGACCTCCCGCTTTTCGTGGGTTGACCCTGGCAAGGGTCCTCCGTGTTTGCTCTGAATCAATGATCGGAGCCGGCTGGTCAGATGGTAAGAAGGGACTGGCTCTCCCCCTTGCTGTAGTGTTTGATGCTTCGAAGCGTGCAAAGAAATTGTTGAGCCTGTTAGGAAGAGAGGCATCACTGTCATCAGTTTTCTGCCTGATCTTGTAGTCTGTCAGAGCTTGAATTCCCTGCCACATCCGTCTGGTGTCACCTGTGTCACAGAAGTGTCCATGTATTTTGCCCGCGTAGGCCCTTTTTGCTTCCCTGATCCCGAGTGAAAACACAGAACTGGCTGAGTGAAGCGCATTCCTGTCCCCCGATCTGTAGGCTGTGTCACGGGCCTTCAGTAGTGAACGCACCTCTGTTGTCATCCATGGCTTTTTATAACCACGTGCGGTGAAGGTTTTCATCACAGTGACATCCTCCGTGCATTTGGCTATGCAGCTGATTACTGCCTCGGCATAATCCTGAATGTCTATATGGTCATCATAGGAGGCTGCTGTCTCGAATATGTGCAAAAAACAGTCTTGTAGTGCTGTGGCTGCTCCTTTTGGCCAGACCCATACCTGTCTTTTCTCTGCTCTCACATGTTTAAGCAGTGCTTTATCTGCAGGTGTTAACATGACAGATAAGTGGTCGCAGTGGCCAAGATGGGGGCGGGGGGCTGCTTTGTATGCCTGTGGTGTGTTTGTATAAACCAAGTCCAGTGTGTTGTCTACCCTGGTTTTGAAATCCACATATTGCAGGAATTTGGGGAACAGTCTTTAAGCTGGTGTGGTTAAAGTCCCCAGCAATCACCACAAAGCTGTCGGGATGTGTAGTCAGTAGCTCACTGATGGCTTCAAGTAGGCCTCCCAGTGCTTCGTTAGCATTAGCCTCAGCATTGGCACTGGGAGCTACGTAAACAGCTGCCACAAGCACAATGGTGAATTCCCTCGGCAGATAGAACGGCCGGCATTTCACAATGAGAAATTCAGCCAGCAGTGAGCAGTGTTTAGCAGTTACTGTATCGTCCACACACCAGTCTTTGTTTATGTAAATACACAGACCTCCTTCTCGGCTCTTGCCGGAGCTAGCTGCCTCTCTGTCCGCACGAAATGATGCCATTCCCTCTAGCTGTATAGCTGTGTCTGGTATGTTGTCATGGAGCCAGGATTCCGTGAAAACATACACACAGCAGTCTTTGAACTCCTTGCGTGTTCCTCTCAGCAGACGCAGCTCATCCAGCTTATTGTGGATGGAGCGGACATTTGAGAGCAGGAGGGACGGTACCGCTGGCCTGGTGGGGTTAGCTTTTAGCCTAGCATGGATACCGGCCCTCTGACCCCTCCTCTGTCTTTTCTCGCATCGCTTTCGCTTCCTCCTCCCTCGGGATGCCACCGGCCTGGTAGCAGATAGTAGTCCGTAACGGTGTAAACTATCCATGTCACACCAGAACTCGTCAGTTTTTCCGACATAGTATGCCCTGATGTTAACGAGCATATTCTGATTGTATGTTATGCGTCTAGGACAAGCAGAACAAACACTAGATACACTTATCACTCCATGAGGGGCCGCTGCGTCCATGTGCGCCACCATCTTTAACAGAATTTTAAGCAAATGAAGAAAGATACTGGACGATGCCATGTTCAAGGATGGCATTAGAAGACTCAAACGTATCAAGGGTAAAATATTGTTAAATGAAAATGCAACACCCAAGTTTTCCAAAGCCCATCTGGTTTCTTATACTATCTGTGATAAAGGGATGAGTGAGCTGGACCACATGGAGGCTGAAGGAATTCTTTGCAAGGTTGAGTGTAGCTAAGAAGAATGGGTCTCTCAAGATCTGTGGTGATTTTAAGGTCACCATCAACACAGTCCTGAAATTAGATCTATACCTAAGATAGAGGATATCTTTGCAAACCTATCTGTAGGGAAACACTTCAGCAAAGTGGACTGAGCTGAGGCCTACCTACAGATGAAGATTGGAAGAAGAGTCCAATGTGTTTCTCACCATGAACACTCACAAAGGGAAAGGACTTTATCACTGTTGTAACGTGAAGGAAGTCACCAGAGAGACACTGAAGCCAGTGGATTCAGAAGGGGTTTATTCAACAGAAGTGAGCAACAGGCATCATATTGAGGCCCTCACAGTGGAAGTGGCCTGATCGACCCAACATTTTATAGGTTAAAGGTCAAAGGAAATTCTACATTTATAGTGTATCTACAATGCTTCCTTTGAATTACTTATAATTTTCACACCTTCTTCTTTATACTTCTGTACACAGTCAGCCCTCCTTATTTGCATGGGATTGGTTCCAGGACATCCCGTGGATACCAAAAAACTGCAGATGCTCAAGTCCCTTATATAAAATGGTGTAGTATTTGCATATAATCTACGCACATCATCCCATATACTTTAAATCATCTCTAGATTACTTATATAGCCTAATACGATGTAAATGCTATGTAAATAGTTGTTATACTGTAATGTTTAGGGAATATTGACAAGAACAAAAACCTACACGTTTCTCTCACTCACAACACAAGCAGCAAACAAAGGAGATGTGAGGCGAACAATGATCAAACAGCGAGTAAAACTTTTAATCATCTCCAGATTACAGAATTTATAACACCTAATACAATGGAAATGCTGTGTTAACAGTTGTTACACTGTCTTGTTTAGGGAATATTAACAAGAAAAAATCTGTGCATGTTCCTCTCGCTCACAACACAAGCAGTGAATGAACGAGACGCTGATTCTCCCGTGATCTTTACATTCTTGAGGCTGTAGCGCTTTACAGAGCCAGCCAGCCATCCCTTACTAACCTTAAACTCTTTTCTCTCACTCTCATTAACCCCATCAGTAGTGCTCATAGAGACTAAGAGCTTTTTCACATATAATTTGGCCATCGACAGGGATATGCTTCTGTGACATTTCCTCTAGCCACACACTTAATGCTTTCTCAGTCTTTGCAAGCACTTTTTCACGAACCAGAGACTATTTTTGCCGTTGTAGGGGCAGCACTAACACTTCCACAAATTTCAGCTTCTTTCTGCTTTATTGTGCGAATGCTCAATTCATTCTTACCGACCTTACAACCCACTTCGGAAAGCTACATGCCACTTTTCAAAAGATCTAATATTTCTGCTTTCTCGGCGAGGGATGGCACTTTATGCTCCCTCTTAGCCTTTGAGGAATTACTTTGACCATGTAAGTGCTTTTTAGGAGCCATTTTTTCACAGGAACAAAGTAGCAAATGAACAAGGTGCGAAGCAAACAATACTCGAGCAACGAGTGCTGGAAGAGCACTTCTGGGTTTTCTCGATTCGCGGTTAGTTGAATTCGCGCATACGGAACTCATGGATAAGGAGGGCCGACTGTACTCTAATTCTAGAATATGCCCTAGCAGCTATAATAGGCTTAGTTTTGGAGTAACATTCGTATCTGACCTCTAGCAGAAAGCTGTGAAACTGGTGCTGTAAGACTCCCCAGGAACTCAGCATTAATTGGATGACATCATCGTTATCGGTAAGGTTGACAAGGAATTTCTCCGAATTCTCAAGATAGTATTAAAAAGATAAGCATGATGCAACAAGCGTTAATTATTTACACTTACGTCACTTTCTGTGGTCACGCCAATGACGCACAAGTTTTTCACAAGTATGTTGAGAGAATTGAAGCCATGGTGAATGCCCCAAGGCCAAAGGACGTGTCACAATTGCAGTCCTTTTTAGTATTTGTCGGTCACTATTACTGGTTCCTGCCAAAGCTGGCCACTGTGCTCCACTCAGTGGACTCATTACTGCAGATCGGGAGGAAATGGACAAAGCAGTGTGAGTTGGCTTTCCAAAAAGCAAAGGGAATGGTGATGCCAGACTCTGTACTCACACACATCGTCCAGTGAAGCTTGTCTGTAACGCCTCGCCTTGTGGTACAAGTGCAGTCATGTCACATGTTATGCGATGGAACTCAACGTCCCGTGGTCTTTGCATTATGTTCCCTTACCGCTGCAGAGAAAAATTATGCACAGATTGACAGAGAGGCCTTCAGTCTGGTTTGGGGTGTAAAACATTTCAACCAGTAGTTTTATGGGAAAGAGTCACCCTCATTACCAATCACCAGTGTCCATTTTCAGTCATAGAAGGGTGTTCCACTAACAGCAGTAGCATGGCTGCTGAGATGAGCTCTGTTTCTTGAAGGAATTCCAGAGGACAGTTAATCATGGTAATGCTAATGGTTGTCCCATTTACCCTTGGAAAAGGAAATTACAGAAAAATTTATAGAAGAGGACGCTTCTCATGATGTATTCTCCCCAATGCAAATCGAGGTCTCGCTATTATGGCAGAGATGACCGAAAGGTAAACCAGAAAAGACCCCACACTCTCCCAGGTCTACATGGTGACTCAAGATGTCGTGAGTGTGCCGCAGAAATCTCAGTTTCCCCCATTTTTACCAGCCGAGATGATCTTGCCCCTTTCAGTGATTGCCTTCTGGTGGGGTTGAGAGTTGTTGTACTATCCAGGCTAAGAGCTGAAGCGTTGGAGGAGTTGTACGCCAGTCATCTAGATGCGGTCAACGTGAAAGCGTTGTCTGTGGCCTGGGATAGATCAGCAGATCGAGTTGGTTGCCACGCACTGTTCCGGATGCCAGCATGTTCAGAAGATGCCAAGAGCAGCACCTCTCCATCTCTGGACACGGCCTGCGTTATCCTGGCAGAGGATTCATGTGGATTTTGTCAGACTATTCTTGGGCACAAATTTCTTGGTGGTAGTCTTTGTCCAGAGTCTAAAGAATGCACCGTCAGTAATGTCGGCAGAACACACTGAACCAGAAGCTCGCCAATTTCTTCCTCGCAATGCAGCACCCTCCACAACCAACGACTCATCAGCTGTGCTGTTCCTGGTGTGTCCCGCGCACACACGCTTGGATCTCCTCAAAGCCAATCTCAGAAGGAGTATGCCAGGACAAACATCTGAGAGAGACTGACGGCTCCTCCAACAGGGAAGTTCAGTGTTTCACTCCTGCTGAGGGACTACAGAGGTGATCAAAAGTGGAATGTTTAAGGACAGGACCGGACCTACACAGTGGACATTGTGTCTCATATCATCAGGAGACAACACATCAATCAGTTGAAGAGGGCTAAGTCAATCATTAGAAAAGAAAGGTGTCCAGAATTGTCAGAACCACTTCCCACAGTCCTAGAGTCAACTCCTATGGCCACCACAGAGGAGACCTCAGAACCGGAGATTGTTTCACAGCCACAGGTCTCTCCTGCCAAGTAGAATGATCCCCCCACCCGCCACCCGCTAGGATAGTCATTATCCAACAAGATTAAATATCCTCCACAGCATTTAAATCTTATGTATATGTGTACTTAATATTTCAGTAGTATTTGAGTAATATTGTAAATATATGCTTGATAAAGCATTCTTCTTCATTTAAATGATTAATTATGGCTTGCGTGAATGGAATACATCATCATGCAACACATTGTAAGTGCGTGCCTCACTTAAAGTAATAACGAAACTAGGACGTGCATCACCCAACTCTTTTTTTTCAATTAATTTTATGTTTTGGAGTCATGAAACACAATAGGTGCTATCTGTTTAACAAATGAGGTTTCCCCCTCATTCTTCTAAACTCCAATGAGTACAGACCCAGGACCATCAAATGCACCACAAACATTAACCCTTTTGTTCCCAGCATAATTTTCATAAGCCTCTTCTGGACTCTTATCCAATGTCAGCATATCCTCTCTTAGGTATGGGACTTAAAACTACTCACAATGCTCCAAATGTGGTTTCACCAATTTGTTATAAAATTGAAGCACCACATCCTTGTTTTTATATTCTAGTCCTCTTGAACTGAATGGGAAGAATGCTTTTGCCTTTTTAACTATTGACTCAACCTGCAAGTTATCCTTTACGATATCCTGCACTAGGATTTCCAAGACCCCCTTGCACTTTCAAATTCTGAATTCTGTCCCCATTTAGAAAATAGTCTATGTCTTTTTTCCTTCTACCTACACCTCTGTACTCTATATTTCATCTGCCACTTCTTTGCTCATTCTCTTAATCTGGTCAAGTCCTTCCTGCTTCCTCAACTTTACCTGCCCTTCCACCTGCCTTTGTACCATCAACAAACTTAGCAAAAGAGCCATCAATTCCATCATCCAGATTATTATCATACCAACCCCTGCAGAACACCACTGGTAACCAGCAGCCAACCAGAAGCGCTCTCCTGTGTTCGCACTCTCTGCCTTGTGCCAGTCAGCCAATTTCCTCACCTGTAATACCACGGGCTCTTACGATGTTTAACAGCCTCGTGTGCGGCACCTTGTCAAAGCTCTTCTGAAGGTTCAAGTTACCAATATCCACGGATTCTCCTTTGTCTAGCTTTTAGGTTCTAGATTCTCCTTTCTCTGTTATTGCCTCAAGGATTCTCATTTGTCCTTTCCTGCCTGTTACTTTCTCCAATTAAAATTTAAAGTAACTTCAAGCAAGCCCATCTAGACCTGTTGAATATCTCTTCATTCTTTGTTTATGTTTCTAGCTGGGCATATCAATCTAAACTCCTCGGTGTTAAATAGTGCCTTTGCATGCACTTGCCCATATTTCCCAGAGTTGCTCATTATGGTGAGTTTAAGCCCTTCAATCTCTGAGCTGCATGGAGTGCTTAGATAAACCAAACTAACAATAGCTACAATCACAAACCACAAAATGAGGCTCGAGAGCTTATGTGCCCAATTCACATTGCATCCTGTATCAAAAACACAAAAATGAATTGTCAGAAATGCTAAGGAAATATTCTTTTCTCTCTCCCTTTCTGTGTTGTTGTAAGTCAGCCATTTGTTCCTATCTCCGAAAATGGCTCAGACATTTCAATGGGACCTAAAAGTGGATGCGTTCCAACTGATAGTTGGCCCTTTATGCCCTTTATCTTGTACCCTCTCCGGTTTGTTTGAGTACACAGATTGATTTGAAACTACATGTCAGTGGAGAGTTAGCTATGCTTTAGAAGAAAGGACTGTTAATGATCTAAAATAAGCTAGATAACTTTCGTTTCTTCTGTTAATGATCTCGATAACATGTTCGCTATAGATAGGAGATATCTTGGAGTGGTTCGCTAGACTTATGGGGGAGAAAGCCAAGGGAACCACTCCAGCACACAGTTAGGTACTGCAGCTGTATAAACAGCTGTCATATGCACATAATCATGGGACATGGTTTATTTTTCCTGCATTTACTTCATTACCATTATTTTAAGATTAACAAGGAGCCAATACTGGAGATAATCTCAACTAATCCCAGGAAAGAGCTCTACCAGCTTGGCCAGTAAAGACATGGCCTGGCATCTGCTGTGTCAGAGGCTGCTACATCAATTCACATCCTGCTGCCATCCAGTCAACCAATCCTTAACTCCATCACTCAAAATTTAAAATATATTCTTCAACTAAGCACGCCTTTTTATCTTGGATAACTTCACTCACTACAACTCTGAACTGATTCCACACTTACGGACTAACTTCCAAGGGCTCGAAAACTTATGTACTCAGTGTTATTTATATTTTATTTGCACAATTTTTCTTTTATACTATTGTTTGTCAGTACTTGTTCGTACATAGTGATTCATTGTATTCCATTGCACTTCTGTATTTTCCTGTAAATGCCTACAAGAAAATTAATCTCAAGGTAGCATACGGTAACATATACATACTTCGGTAATACATTTACTTTGACTTTATCTCAGCACTTTCCTGAAGGTAATCTTTGATGGCTGGGACATTGGCGACAAATCTAGGAGATTGCGATCCCTGGCACACCCCCTTCTGACAAATCAATCTCAAATGGACATGAAATGGCCATTTCCTCTACAGATGCTGCCTGACTTGACGAGCTCCTCCAGCAGCTCCTCTTCCAGCTTCTTTGCTTTAGTGTAGTGTCTCCTGCTACTGAGGAAGCAGAATGCTGGTCCGAATCATCAATGCATGCTGGAGCTTCAAGCGGCTGCACGCTCTGGAGTCACGGTGATAACTGGTGTTGAGATGTTCTGAGGGGTTGTCTATTGGTGGGTCCTCAGCTGGCTGTAGAAGCAGATCTGGGATCCAGGAGGTTAGAGTGGATTCTCTTAATGGAGAATGCCTTCGAGTGGCTTTGTTTACTGAATCGCGGGCAGCCACCACACAGCCCGTGACAGATTGGTCTCAAGGTCCAGTGACATGGAATGCAGGACGACTGAGGACCTGCACTCTTCCTCCATCTTCACTTCTGTTGGGATGTGTCATCCTCTTCCACCACTTCCACGGTGGAGATTTTGCTGAAACCTGCCCCTTAACCTTACCCTATCAGGAGTGAAGCACCAGATGGCTATACTCGTTTTTATTTGATTATATTTTAACTGCTGCTATTAAACAAATCCAATAGATGACCTTTTGTTACAGGCCTGACCCTTCTCTATGTTGGCAGAGGTCCAGTAGAACAGAAGCCTTCTCAGTGAAAACACAAGAAGATGTTTTGCTTTCAGTGGTGTACTTCAGCGGGAAGTAATAGGACTTCCCGCCAATGTTGTTCCCTGATGGTGTGCGCATAGAATAGCGCAACACAGGAATCAGTAATCAACTAAACTTCCCCTTTCTGCCGATATCCTTCCATTTCCTCCTTATGCATGTGTCTATCTAGGAGCCTCTATTGTATTTGTCTCTACCAACACACCAGGCAGTGCATTGCACCCACCCACCACGTTCTGTGCCCTGCACATCTCCTCTCACCTTAAACGCACGTGTTCCGGTACTAGACATTTCCATCCTGGGAAAGGATACGGGTTGTTTACTCACTGTGAACAGGGTAACAACAGACAGTGGTGCCAAGATAACAATCTCTCCCTCGATATCCACAAAACAAAAGAACTGATTGTGGCCTATAGGAGGAACGGAGACAGACTCGCCCCAATCAACATCAACAGGTCTGCAGTTTCAAGTATACACATCACCAAGGAGTTCACCTGGACTGTAAAAGCACAGCAGTGTCTCTTCCACCTGTTACATATCCCGTAACTGGATAACTTACCAGCAAAGATAGAGAGGTCCGTTGAAGTCTGATGCTACTATTTTCAAACGTTTTTATTTATAAAGGGGCACAAAAGTAAGGTTAATACAAACATTCAGATAATGCACGTCGTCAATACTCAATCTAAAGCACGGGTATAGTAATAATCATCATTAAGAAGTAATCTCAGCTGTTGTCTAGGGGATAATATTTTGTCCGTTGGAAATATAAAAGTCACTCAGAAGTTTGCAGACTTTAGCCTTTCGGGGAATCGCTGGGTTTCACGTGCTTTAGAGGGATCGGTGAAAAACGGAAAAACTTGCCCAGGTCTTTATGAAGCCACTTCGTAAAATCAGGGGAGCGTTGTTTCCCCGTTGTTAGTTCGAAGTCCTTCTCGGTGTTATCAGCCACCCGCTCCCCAGGCAAAGAAGTTAGGAGTGCACGTGGCATTGAGTGGCTTCCAGCCACGGGAGCACTGAGCGAGGGTCTCCTTCTGGTGCGTCGCTGGGGTACTGCCTCCTGCAGTCCTCTTTTATCTTGACTTGCAGAGTTGTAGATGTCCATCAAAGTAGGGTGATGCAATCCCCACCCCCACATTGCCCAAGGATGTCCATATCCATGGTAGCTGTCACGTAGCAGGGACATGCACGTCACACAGGTGCCTCTAAGAACAATGGCCAAAACTGTTGCATTGTCTCTCACTTCCGAGACCCGAATTAATAGCGATCTTGCGATTCTCCGGAAGCAGGGGGCTGCTCCCGCTCCTTCGGCCCCTCAGAGCTGTGGTACATTCATAACACACCTCAAGCAGCCGAAGAGGTTCGACATGAGCCCCCGAATCATAGAAAACATAGAAAACCAACAGCACAATACAGGCCTTTCGGCCCACAAAGCTGTGCTGTACATGTCCCTACCTTAGAAATCACTAAGCTTATCTAAGACCTTCTATTTTTCTAAACTCCATGTAACTATCCAAAAGTCTCTTAAAAGACCCTATTGTGTCCGCCTCCACCACCGTTGCTGGTAGCCCATTCCACGCATTCACCACTGTCTGAGTAAACTTACCCCTGACATCTCCTCTGTGCCTACTTCCAAGCACCTTAAAACTCTTGTGGCAACCATTCCAGCCCTGGGAAAAAGCCTCTGACTATTCACACGATCAATGCCTCGCATCATCTTATACACTTCTATCAGGTCACCTCTCATCCTCCATCGTTTCAAGGAGAAAAGGTTGAGTTCACTCAACTTATTCTCATAAGGCATACTCCCCAATCCAGGTAACATCCTTGTAAATCTCCTCTGCACCCTTTCTATGGCTTCCACATCCTTCCTGTAGTAAGGCAACCAGAACTGAGCACAGTACTCATACCAGGGTCCTATATAGCTGCAACATTACCTCTTGGCTCCTAAATTCAATTCCACGATTGATGAAGGCCAATACACTGTACACCTTCTTAACCACAGAGTCAAACTACGCAGCTGCTTTGAGTGTCCTATGGACTCGGACCCCAAAACCCCTCTGATCCTCCACACTGCCAAGAGTCTTACCATTAATACTATATTCTGCCATCATATTTGACCTACCAAAATGAACCACTTCACACTTATCTGGGTTAAACACCATCTGCCCCTTCTCATCCCAGTTTTGCATCCTATCAATGTCCCACTGCCTCTCAGGATCTTCTCCACAAGACTCACTGGTCTATAATTTCTACTCCCTTTCTTGAATATAAGAACAACATCCACAACCCTCCGATCCTCTGGAACCTCTCTAGTCCCCATTGATGATGCAAAAATCATCACCAGAGGCTCAGCAATCTCCTCCTTCATCTCCCACAGTAGCCTGGGGTACATCTCATCAGGTCCTGCCAACTTTTCCAACTTGATGCTTTCCAAAAGCTCCTGCACATTCTCTTTCTTAATATCTACATGCTCAAGCTTTTCAGTCCACTGTAAGTCATCCCTACAACGGCCAAGATCCTTTTCCATAGTGAATACTGAAGCAAAGTACTCATTAAGTACCTCTGCTCTCTCTTCTGGTTCCATACACACTTTTCCACTGTCACACTTGATTGGTCCTATTCTTTCACATCTTATCCTCTTGCCCTTCACATACTTGTAGAATGCCTTTGGGTTTTCCTTAATCTTGTCTGCCAAGGGTTTCTCATGGCCCCTTCTGGCTCTCCGAATTTCTTCCTTAAGCTCCCTCCTGCTAGCCTTATAATCTTCTAGACCTCCATCATTACCTAGTTTTTTGAACCTTTCATCAGCTCTTCTTTAATTCTTGACTAAATTCACAACAGCCTTTGTACACACGGTTCCTGTACCCTACCATCCTTTACCTGTCTCATTGGAACGTACCTATGCAGAACCCCCCTGCAAATATCCCCTGAACATTTGCCACATTTGGTCCCTACATTTCCCTGAGAACATCTGTTCCCAATTTATGCTTCTAAGTTCCTGCCTGATAGCCTCATATTTTTCTTTATTCCAATTAAATGTTTCCCTAACTTGTCTGTTCCTATCCCTCTGCAATACTCTGGTAAAGGAGATAGAATTGTGATCACTATCTCCAAAATGTTCTCCCACTGAGAGACCTCACACCTGACCAGGTTCATTTCCCAATACCAGATCAAATACAGCCTCTCCTCTTGTAGGCTTATCTACATATTGTGTCAAGAAACCTTCCTGAACACACCTAACAAACTCCACCCCATTTAAACCCCTTGCTCTAGGGAGATGCCAATCAATATTTGGGAAATTAAAATCTCCCATCATGACAACTCTGTTAATATTACACCTTTCCAGGATCTGTTTCCCCATCTGCTCCTTGATATCCCTGTTACTACTGAGTGGCCTATAAAAAACACCCAGTAAAGTTATTAACCCCTTCCTGTTCCTAATCTCCACCCACAGAGACTCCGTAGACAATCCCTCCATGGCGTCCACCTTTTCTGCAGCCGTGACACTATCTCTGACATGCCCCCACCTCCTTTGCCTCCCTCCCTGTCCTTTCTGAAACATCTAAAACCTGGCACTTGAAGTAACCATTCCTGCCCCTGAGCCATCCAAGTCTCTGTAACAGCCACCACATCATATCTCCAAGTACTGATCCACACTCTAAGCTCATCCACTTTGTTCACAACACTCCTTGCATTAAAATAGACACATCTCAAACCTTGGAGAAGGGATTTGCTGAGACCTATCACCTGCCTATCCTCCCTCTCGCACTGCCTCCAAGCTCTCTCTATTTGTGAGCCAACCACCTCTTCCCCAGCCTCTTCAGTTCGGTTCCCACCCCCCAACAATTCTAGTTTAAACTCTCCCCAGTAGCCTTAGCAAACCTCCCCGCCAGGATATGGTCCCCCTGAGATTCAAGTGCAATCCGTCCTTTTTGTACAGGTCATACCTGCCCCAAAAGAGGTCCCAATGATTCAGAAATCTGAATCCCTGCCCCCTGCTCCAATCCCTCAGCCACGCATTTATCCTCCACCTCATCCTATTCCTATCTTTACTGTCGCGTGGCATAGGCAGTAATCCCGAGATTACTACCTTTGCAGTCCTGCTTCTCAACTTTCTAACTCCCCGTAGTCTTTTTTCAGGACCTCTTCCCTTTTCCTACCTGTGTCATTGGTACCAATATGTACCACAACCTCTGGCTGTTCTCCCTCCCACTGCAGGATATCTTGGACACAATCTGAAACATCCTGGATGCTGGCACCTGGGAGGCAAACTACCATCCGAGATTCTTTCCTGCATCCACAGAATCACCTGTCTGAACCCCTGACTATAGAGTCCCCGATCACTGCTGCCTTCCTCTTCCTTTCCCTATCCTTCTGAGCCACAGGGCCAGACTCTGTGCCAGAGGCATGGCCACTGTTGCTTACCCCAGGAAGGCTGTACCCCCCCCCCCCACCTGTACTCAAACAGGAGTACTAATGTCAAGGGATACAGCCACAGGGGTACTCATCAGTACCTGACTCTCCCCTTTCCCACTTGTCTGTCTCCCGTGGTCTGTCCTGGTGTGACCACATGCCTAAAACTCCTTTCTGTGACCTCCTCGCTCTCCCTGACAGGCAAAGGTCATCAAGCTGCATCTCCAGTTCCCTAACTCGGACCCTCAGGAGCCTGGTTCAGATATGGCCGTCCGGGAGACTGGGAGACTCCAGGACCTCCCACATCTGACACCGAGCACAGAAAACTAGCCTCACACACATACTTCCTCCTTTCCACAAATAACACAGGTAAACCTACCTCGCCCTGTCCTGTTACCACCTAAGCCCGTTGAGCCAAAGTCCTGTCACTCTGCTGCCTGCTGGATATGGCGGTCTTTTTAAACCATTTGCGTTCTACTGGCTGACGTCACGCACCTGTGCAGTCTCGCCTCTCTTTTACCCCGAGTAGTAAAGCTGCCTTTGCTCCAGAAATCAGCCGTTCACTGAAGACCTCTGCAGGGCACCATTGAGAGCAACCTGACTGGCCGTATCACTGCCTGGTACAGGAACTGCACCAACCTTGATCAATGGGCACTACAGAGAGTGGTACGGACATCCCAGCACATCTGGATGTGAACTTCCCTCCATTGAGGACATTTACAGCAGCAGGTGTGTAAAGAAGGCCTGGAGGATCATCAGGGACAGCAGTCACCCCGACCATAAACTGGTTCAGCTGCTTCCGGCTGGGAAATGGCACTGTGGCATGAACACCCGGACCAACAGGCTTTGGGACAGTTTCTTTCTGCATGCCATTAGACTTATAACTCACAGGTCTGTACATTGCGACAGAGTCATAACGTAAACATTTTTACTCCCTCACTTCATGGGATGGATGTAAGATTTAAATAAATTCAACTTAATATCTATGCCGCTCATAATCTTATAAGTCGCTATCAGATATTTCAAGCTCAGCCTATGCCGGTCCAGAGAAAACACCCATCGTTTGTCCAACCTCTCCTTATAGCACATGCCCTCTAACCCTGGTAGCATCCTGGTAAACCTCTCCTACATCCTTTCTAAACATTTGACAGACTTCCTTTAATGGGTGACCAGAACTGAATTCAGCACTCCAGATGGGGTCTAACTAAAGTTTTATAAGACCGCAAGCTGATCCCAACTCCTGAACTCAGTTCCTTGACTTACGAAGGCAAGCATGCCTTTGGCCTCTTATCTACCCTATTAACCTGCGTAGCCACTTGCAGGGAGCTACGGACTTGGATTGGAAGATCCCACTGCACATCAGCACTAATAAGGGTCTTGCCATTTACAGAGTACTCCCCCTTTACATTTAAAGCTTTACTTTTGGCCGGGTTAAATCCCATTTGTCATTTCTCCACTCGTAACTGAACTGTATCTGGCTGTATACTTTGAACTATTCACAACAGCACCAATCTTTGTATCATCTGCAAACCAATCTCTGTTTATGAGACAAATAGCTGAAGTCCCATTATGTATCCCTGAGGAACACCACTAGTCTGAGGCCTTACACCTGAATAAGTCACTCTCTGTTTTCAAGTCAAGTCAAGTGACTTTCATTGTCAATGGGCAAACTAATTCAGCATGGATCCCATGAATCTTAATCTTCTTGATGAGTCTCCCATGAGTTACCTTGTCAAATGCTTTGCTAAAATTCATGTGGACAGCATCTACAGCTTTACCTTTATCATTCACCGTCATCATGTCCTTGAAAAAACTCATGATTTGCTCCCTCAAAACCATGCTGTCTGTCTCAAATTAGGCTAATTAGGCAAATTAGGCTAATCCCCAATTGTTCGTAAATCCTATTCCTAGGAATCCTCTCCAATAGCTTCCCTATTACTGATGTAAGGCTCATTGCTCTACAGTTTCCAGGATTATCCCGAACTCCGTTTTTGAATAATGGAGCAGCATTAATTACTTGCCAGTCCACCCAGAGCTTTGCCTATGGCTGGAGAGGTCACAAAGATATTGCTCAAGGCCATAGCAATCTCACCTCTTCCTCTCTAATTAACGGTGTATATGCCATTGGGCCCTTGACACTTAATCACCTTAATGTTCTTGAAGAGATTCAGTGCTTCCTCCTACTTTATCTTGATTTGCCTGATCAAATTAGTATGGTGTGCACTGATCTCCCTACCCTCCATGTCTTTCTCCTTGATAAATACTGATGCAAAGTACTCATTTAAGACCTCGCCCATTTCTTTTGCCTCCATGCACATTCCCCCTGCCCCTTTATTGTTTTAGTAGTCTTACCCTCTCTGGGTAATAATAGGCCTCCATTAGTCTCGCCTTGGATTTGCACCTTAGAAAGTTTCCAGGGCACATGCCTGGGCAGGGTTGTATGGGAGACTGGCGGTTGCCCATCCTGCAAGTCTCCCCTCTCCACGCCACTGTTGTTGTCTAGGGCTGATACAGCTTGGCACCGGTCTCATTGCAGAGCAATCCTTAGTGCCTTGCTCAAGGATACAACATGATGCCTTGGCTGAGGCCCGAACTAGCGACCTTTAGATCTCTAGACCAACACCTTAACCACTTGGCCACGCGCCAACACAATACTATCCTCTCTGGAGGTTTTCTCTTTTTTGATATATGAATACAATGCTGTGGGATTCTTCATAATCTGATTTGCCAAAGACATTTCATGGCCCCTTCTGCTTTTGTTAATACCTTCTTGAGTCCTTTTCTGGCTTCTTTATAATCTTCAAGGGCTCTGTTGATCTTAATCTCCCTCCTGCCATCTGGGAAAAGGCTCCGAAGCATTTGGGCTCTCATGACCAGACTGTGTACAGTTTCTTCCCCCAAGCTATCAGACTCCTCAATACCTGAAGCCTGGACTGACACCTTGCCCTACTGTCCTGTTTATTATTTATTGTAATGCCTGCACTGTCTTGTGCACTTTATGCAGTCCTGGGTAGGTCTGTAGTCTAATGTAGCTTTCTCTGTGTTTTTTTTTATTACGTAGTTCAGTCTAGTTCTTTGCACTGTGTCATGTAACACCATGGTCCTGAAAAACATTGTCTCATTTCTACTATGCGCTGTACCAGCAGTTATGGTCGAAATGACAGTAAAACTTGATTTGACTTGACTGGATTTGACTAATTCCTAAATCTTACGCATCCCTTTTCTTCTTGACTGAATTCACCAACTCTCTTGACTTACTATCCTTGTCCTTCTTCCTTGCTGGAACACATCTGCACTGTACTCCATTGAGCTGGTCTTTGTATGCTTTCCACGTGGAGTTGCTTATAAAAGCTGAAATTAATTCACCCTAGTTCATTCCTAACAGTCTTGCAATTTGCCCTGCCGCAATCTAACGTTCTTCTGGAAAGAGCGTACTTATCCTTATCTATAGCTATCTTAAAACTATAGAAGTTGTGGTCACTGTTCCATAACTGTTTGCCCACTGGTGGTCACCATCTATCTGTACCTTAAATGTGACCATCTCAGTAAAAGTCTCATTAGTGAAACTCTTCCACAATGATCTGGAAGTATCTCCAGTTCCTTGAACTGGCCTGTCAAGAGCTGCATCTGGGCACACCTCCCATAGATGCAGTCATCAGGCAAATGGTGAGTTCTCAAACCTTGCAGGAGGAGCATTTCACTCCCCTAACTGCCACCCCACCTACATTGAATGAAGATTTAAGGATGAACAACAAAATCAAACATCTCCTATTCTTACCTGTGCCCTCTCACTGAAGCCCTTTAAACAGCTGCTCTCACTACTCAGCCACTTGACGCCGAAGCCTCGGCTCCCCACTCCTACAATGGCCCATTCCAGCTATAGCTGCTCTGCTTGACCCTAGCTTATTTTTAGTGGCTGTGCAACTACGCAAAGGAGCCAGGAGAGTAACAAGTAAGTGGCAGTGGAAAGTCCGAGCTCCAGCCTCTGAATCCCCTCCTGACCGGATGACCACTGCACAGGCTTTGGATGAACTTCTGTTAAATGGCAGCATATCACACTCCCACCCATCAGAGCTCGAGCTTGCGCACGCTGCTGCTGATTCCATACCGGCAGGCACATCATCCAGAGCCTGCGGCTTCAGAGAATTATCCCTTCTTCCTCATACAACAAGGTAGCTAGTGGTTACAGGGAGAAGCAGGGAACAGTCGTGGCAGCATCAGCTCATCCTCATATTGGTAGCACACTCAATCTGAGCATCTGATGTTATAGTATTCTTGTGCAATCGTGAGGCTCACATTGCAGACCGCTGATCGTCTTCCTCCTCTCATCCTACCATGTCTTCAGAATTATGTCAAATAGCAGAACCTAGAGAAGAGAGAGAGAGTAAAGGCATAGGACCAGAATAACACAGATCAGAATGATACATGATGCGTACTGTCAGTAGCAGGGCATGTTGTCATTGGATAAATACGAAGGAGGTATTGGCATGGCATTGCAATTACTGTTCCATGGGAAGACTCCTATCACTGGCCCTTGCCCAAGGATAAGGCATGTAGCACAATGGCAATATGGAGTCAAGAACCAAGCACTCCTGCCGACCATCAAGATCCCATCTGTGCTGAAATGTTGGATAAGAAGACCAGAGATTGGTAAATTGGATGGCGTCAGTGAAGGGAGTGAGGTGATATTGAAGTGCAGCTCACAGCCATTTCTCTGGTGCTGTAGCACACCAGCTTTGTAGTGCACGTGCACACACACACACACACACACACACACACACACACACACACACACACACACACACACACACTAACCCCACTGTTGATCTGGCCCACTTTCCCTGAGTGCCTCATAGAATTTAATTCCGGTAAGTCCCCTTAAAGGCAGTGACAGTGTGGTTGCAGAAGAACTTGACTGATATTTTTGGGCAACATTTTGACCTGTAAGTTATCCAAGACTGACACAGCGTAGCGCCTTCAGATTTCTGAAGCTGCTTGGTGGAGGAAATGAAGAGGAGGGGATTCCAGTAAGCATTTGGGCCAATGGGGTCAAAGGTCTTACACAGAGCCTGCTTTGCATGGAGTCTGGGAAACCGTCCTTTCCACTGTGACATTGCCAGTGCCTTCTGTTATCTATGAGACCAGCTACCATCCAGGTAACTTCCCACTGTGGTGCTGAGCACTCCAAACCTTGCTGCACTTCTAGTTAAACTGTTCTAACATGGTTATAATGACATCTACCCTATAAGGTGAAAAATAGATGGAGTACCCCCTGTTCACAAAAAACATTGTGGCTACTTGCCGCTCATTGAGTCCGTGGTCAATCATCAGTAAAGTGATGGAAACTTGTCATCCACAATGATACCTAGCAGCAGTTTTTCACCAATAACCTCCGAATGAATTCCCCATTTGAACTTTGCCAGAATCACTGAACTCCAGATGACCATAGCTTTAGTAGAAGCATTTCCAAAGAGTTCAATTCCAGAGGCAAGGTGAGAATGAGGGCCTCTGATATCATTTGATTAATTTTGGCAACAAGGTAATAAAATTCAACTCAATGACTGTCATAGAGAGAACACTCCAGTTGTGTAAAAGATGATTATTTGAGGTGAATCATCCCCGCTGTAAGCTCCTTGGAGCAATGTCCTTGGCCCAACCATTTTCAGTGGAGCCTATTTCATCACCCCCCCACCCCCCCAGAACTGTTATCTTTTAAATGGTTGTCTAGGAGTGTCAGCTATTGAGGCAGTTGCCACAGGACACCCAGTGTTTGTAGAAGAAGTATTTAGGTGATTGGTCCTGTCATATTTCTGGGCAGTGTTGATCCCCCAAGATGTTGAAAGTGATTCTGGTGATTCTAATACTGTTGAATGTCAAGTATAAATTACTGGGCTCTCTTTTGTTGGAGGTGATCATTCATTTATTGATCAGTTCAGGCTGCTGCTAGTTTAGTTTTCCCAATCAACCACTCTAATTCCACTCATTCCCACTTCCCACTTCCATCTTCATGGGTGCAAACTAGTTGTTCTATTTGGATGAACATACAGTCTTCATTGGTTATGTGAGTATCAGATCAAAATCACACCAGCAGAAAGGTTCAGACACTGACATCGACTGTCCTGGTTGTTCGCAGTGACCCTATTCTGTACGAGCTGTTTTTTCCCTTGCAGCTTTTGCTTTAATATGTAAATAAAATAATTGACCCAAGCTGTGACTTTCCTACTTGTTGGGTTGCTTGGCCTGACTGTACAATGCCGGCATCAAGGAATGATGGAGGATGGTTCCATGGGCTTCACCACAGCAGCAAGTTAGTTGGCCTTGTAAATAAAAATGACCATTTAACCATTCAGCATCTCGCCCAAGTTTCTGATTTTGAAACGTGCTCTCAAGCTTATTGGGTGGTGGGAGGGGGGCTTTGATGTAGCTATCATTCATTCTTTGGGGTTTTGTGGATAACTGTGAAGAATAAGAATTTCAAGTTGTATATTATATACATTCTCTGACATTAAATGAACCCAAATGAAATGAATAAATGGTACCGTAACTGCTATAGTGGCAGAAGCTTGTCACTTCCTGCCATTGTCTGTAAGGACAATTCTCCCCGTATTCTCCCCGTGACTGCGTGAGTTTCCTCGGGCGCTCTGGTTTTCTCTCACATTCCAAAGATACACATATCAGTAGCTTAATTGGTCACGTGGCTATAATTGGGCTTGTTGGGCCTGAAGTGCCTGCTACTGTACTGTACCTCTGAAAAATAAATTCATTGTTACCGTATTAATGTGGGACACTTTGCAGCAAAGTTATGCAAATAGGTTGTGTTCATCAGGTAATCAATTTTATTTATGACATTAACTGAGGGATAAATAGCAGCGAGACTCAAATGTTCTTTGGTAAATGGGATTTTTTATGTCTACCTGGGAGGGACCTTTGACCAAATATCTCATGGGACAACCCAGACCTCTGGTATACTGTCATGGTATGGAATGGAAAGGTCTACTAGAAGTGGTGGATACAGCCGAGTCAATCACAGGCAAAGCTTTCCATGCCACTGAGCACATGCTGCCATCAGGAAGGAGGTACAAGAGCCTCAGGTCCCACACCATCAGGTTCAGGAACAGTTCTTGCCCTTCAATCATCAGGCTCCCGAACCAACATGGATAACTTCACTCACCTCAATACCGAACTGATTCTGTAATCTATAGACTGTCTACCAAGAACAATATAACTCATGATCTCAGTATTATTTACTTATCTATTTGCTCGCTTGTTATTATTTCATTTTACTTGCACAGTTCGTCTTGTATGTTGGTTGTTTATCAGTCTTTGAGTATAGTTTTTCATTGATTCTTTTGTATTTCTTTGTTCTACTGTGAATATCTGCAAGAAAATGAATCCCGAAGCAATATATAGTGGCATAAACGTAGTTAATAAATTTACTCTGAACTCTGAAGAAGTTTAGGCATTGATTATGTATAACTGCAGTGGGACTTGAATTGATAATCTTCTGACTGAAAGTTAAGGTTGCCAGCAGCTGATGCATGGCTGATACTGCAAGAAATTGGGCAACAGTTGGTTTTGAGGAGGTGGGGAAAACAGTTGTATTAAAAGATTTGTTAGTTTTCTGAAGTCCTAAATGCATGTTGTATGCTTCCTCTACAGTCTAATGAACTGCAAACTAAAAGAGCAGCATGTACAATCTCTCTGCCAAATCTTGCAGCACTGTCCTCAACTGGCATGTCTCGAGTAAGTTGAACATCTTCTTTGTAATGCATTGAAACAGAAAGTACTCTTGCACCCAAAGATTTAAAACAATTTGAACAATGTAAGCACCAGGCCAGATTGGAAAGGTCAAGTACAGGCTGAATCGAGGCAGTGGGTCCTAGACCCAAGAGCCCAGGACCCACTCTTTGGCTGATTTAAGCATCAGGTCAGATTTAAAAGCACAGGGTGTTGAGGCCAGAGGAGAGGGACAGTCCAGTGTTCAGTTCACTGCTCATTAGGTTTACTCATATCTGCATTGAACTGAGGGTGTGGCCTGCAATTAATGGATTCCTTATTCGGCTGTGACTGGCTTTGTGTCTGTAAACTCACTTTTGTGAAGTTAATTCTGAATGTTATTTACTTACTTCAATCGCTTGCACGGTTTGTTTTTTTTCTGCACATTGGGTGTTTGACGGTCTTTGTTTTTATGGTTTCTATTGAATTTGTTTGTTTTGAAGCTGCCTGTAAGGAGACAAATCTCAAGCTTGTGCATGCTATCTTTGATAACAAATGTACTTTGAACTTTTGAGCTTACTGCCAGTGATTTGTGCAGACAAGAGCAGATTCAGATCAAAGTTCATTTCTCCCAACAGATCTACTGTTAAAACTTCCTTTTGAAACATTTGCAAATTTGATTCACAAAACAGCCAATATTTCTTCTGAAGTATGTAAAAAATACGTGTAACAATCTGGCACTTTTCATATCCTGCTTAGAAAATGATAAGGGTATTTTACAAGCAAAGAAATAATTTTGAAATGAGCCACATTTGCAACTTGGCAGCAGAATTTACACATAGGATGCTCCCACAAAGAGCAATGGGTAAATAATTATCTGTTTTGGAAAAGTTAACGAGGAATAAGGATCAAGCATGACACTAAGGGCCTGGGCAAAGCTGTGCGCTGGGATCTTTTGTGTTCACCTAAGATGGGTCCTCATTCCAGGCACATTGATATTACTACAGGTTGGATAATTCATATGGGGCTCAGTCATTTGTGGGCAGATCTGTAGGAATGGCTTTAATTGTTGCTGCCAGTTGACTAACATAACTAGAATCTGAACGTGAAGAATTCAGGGACTTTATCAATGGGGATTTCCAGGACCTTGGAGTTTAATTGACCACAGGAATTCTCACTCAATCTCAACAGCTTTAAGAGCAAAAGCCATGGAAGCTCTGAAGAATGATGAAGGAGAGAAACTCCACAAAAACTCATGCGAACCCTGCTATTTATTTCTATCTCATTTCATTTTGAAATTGATTTATTGTTGTCACGTGTACTGAGGTACAGTGAGAAACTGTATTTTGAATGCCATCCATCCTAATCATTACAGCAGTACTTGGTTGATATTGGTAACTAAGGAGATGAAGCAGAAGTAGGCCTTTCAGCCCCTTGTGCCTGCTGTGACATTGTCACTGATCTTTTACGTGAGAGATAGCTTTGCATTCCCTTAATATTCCAAAAATCTCTCCCTCCACCGTTCTCTTCAGTAAAGAATTCCAAAGATTCATTATCTGCTGACGTCCAACTCTCATTTTCAGCTCTGCCCTGTTTGTGCCACTTCATGTTTAAGGGTTGTGCTTTCAGTGTTGGCATCGACCGTCCTGGTCACGTTTCCCCCATGATCAGTAGCAGGCGCCTTTGGTTGCTTAGTCTTGGTTCCCCACTCTGGCCAGTTCTCCTTGACATTTCAAGGCCAAGATCCATAAAAGAGGAACTTTTTATCCTCGGTCAGCTGATTTCTTGTTGATATGAGGAGCAGTTTGAGAGTTGCTGCTTCTGATTCAGGGCTAGATGATTCATTAGGCAAGCTTTGAGGTTTCTCCACAGCACAGAGTCACAGAAAGCGTCCTTTCAACCTATTGAACTGCGATGGGCATCATGATCTGGTTTAGCTTTATCCTACACTAAGCCAGCTTTATTCTCCCCACATTGCCATTGATTGTGTCGAGTACTACGCTTATTTTCCAAGTGTGATCCCACATACAATTTTCTGACTGGACACTGACCACTTCTTTATTGAAAGGGTTCTGTTGAGAGCAAATGCCCAGTTCTGTCCCTGAATCACCTTGACAATGAAGTCATCCCTCCAGGCTGATCAGCTGTTGGTGTCAAGTGGCCTGCAGATTGGGAATGGATTCAAGCGGAGTAACTGAATCCCAGATGAAAGAAAACACCCAGCGTGTTGACTAGTATCTGTAGAATGGGAAGCAGACTTAATGCTTCAGGTGAAAGATCCTTTGCCAGAACTTAATTTCCTCTGTCCATAGATGCTGCTTGACCTGCTGATTATTGCTTACGTTCACTGTTCAGATTCACAGAATCTACAGTTTTTTGGATTTCAAATGGATCTCTAAATGGAATTTACATGAGGAGCTTTTGAGAAAATGTTGGCAAGTAGCCACATGTAGAATTAATCACAAACAGGAGAAAATCTGCAGATGTTGGAAATCCAAGTTAACACACACAAAATGCCGAAGGAATTCTGCATCTATAGAGATGAATAAACAGTCAACGTTTCAGGCCTGGACCCTTTTCAGATCTTCTGATGATGGGTCTTGGCCCAATATGTTGACTATTCACTTTTTTCCACAGATGCTGCCTGGCCTGCTGAGTTCCTCCAGCATTGTGTGGGTGTTGCATGTGGAGTTAATGTCCCTTTCTTATCTGCTGGTTGTCTTCTAAAAGTCAGAATATGAAACTTAGCATAAAAAGGGAGTGCAACACGAGACTAATCAGTTTCACTGAACATAATTGTGATTGCTTGGTGTCCATTTCCAGTTCCAAGCTGTAAGAACGATACTGTCAAGTTAGACTGTGAAATAACCAAGTTCCCTAATGTCACTTCATTGTATCCTTGGATACAGAGAACACATTCATTTTGATTTGGGGTTTCCACATCAAGTAAAATAATTCCTCTCTAGATCTATAGTTATTCAAATCCTTTTAATCCTTCAACGGTCTTTTTAAGGCATTCTTTGTAAGCCCAGGCACTGCAAATCAATTTAGAATTTAACAGTATTAAGTCAGCACAAGTTCTGTAGACAAGTCAAGGGGTGGCATAGTGGCAATGATAGAGGTGCTGTCTCACAATTCCAGTGACCTGGGTTCAACACTGACGCCTGGTGCTGTCAGTGTGAAATTAATGATTATCCAGGATCAACTTTATTTGCCATATACATTTAACTGTATCAGTGACTTGCTAAGGAGAGCTGGCTAGGGTGCCATGTGCAATGAGAAACCACATTCAACAATTATAAAAATAAAGATTTATATTAAAAAAGTCAAGTTAGAGGTTAAAGGACGGAAATGGAATAAAATGTTCATAAACACATAAATACCAACATGTGTTTACAATGTAAACAGCATGATAAAAAGTGGTTTAATTGTTAACAGTGCTGTGAAGTGATGGAAGTAATAGATAGAGAAATATATTTCTATATATCGTATTAATATTATTTGGATATATGGGTTTCCCCACATACAGTAGTTCAGTTTCCTGTCACACCTGAAAGAAGTAGGTCAGTCAGATGCTGTAAGTTGCCTCCAATGTATGGGTGAGTGGTCGGAACAGGGAGGATTTGTGAGGAAATGTGTGTTTGCATAGGATTGATGGACTGAATGGTTTCATTCAGTGTTGTATGGGAATAAGGAAAACAAAATGTTTTGTGAATTGAATAACTGCTGAGCTAAGTTCAACCATGCAGCTTATGAGAACAATGAGCTTCCTCTGGTCTGTGCCCCCGTCCCTCTCTGTTGCTACTCTCGGTGTTCACCAGTGGACCGTGGGCTGCCAGGGTTGTTGGATGTGGCGGGTCTTTGGCTGCCACAGAACAGGAACACTGACGTCAGACGACTGTGGGGAGTGCAACATTACAGCGCGCCGTGCTTGGGAGAGCACTGATAGTGACGGTCGGCCCTGTGGTTCAGGCTCGTATACAGGCTGGAGTGCCGCTTTTCCGAGCAGAACCAGTAGGTGCTGGCAGTTGCTCCTAGCCTGGCTTTAGAAGATCCTCTGTGATATCTGGCTTCAGCTCAGTCACGTGTAAAGTAATACAAAGAGCAAGGGCAGCAGCTCCCTTCTGAACCAAGAAAAAAGAAATAAGAAAGAAGAAAAAAAGGGAAATCATCCGTTGCACAGGGTCCTGATGGGACCACACTTGTAACTAACGGGGTCTTTGTCTAAGCACATCTGTAATGATGTGAGGTCTTGGTGATACCACACCTGGAAATTACATTGCATCTTGTTGAGGCTGCAGCTGTAAGTTTCTCAGAAATATTAACTTTGAATATCTTTCTTTAGTTTGTCTGGCAATGAATTAGAAGATCACAGTTTGAGAAGACTTGTCAAGTTCCTTCCAGAATTTCATATTTCCAAATCAATTAAGTAAGTCTGTAAATCATTTGCGATTATTTCTTTTATATGCAATTCACAGTATGTTAGCTGGTAACAACAAGTGTACAATTTGAATAACAGAGGTAGCTGAGACAGTTTGCAGGCAGAACATCAGCATGCATATTGAAATTTTGACTTGTATATTAATGGACAGTTAAATAGGCTAATTTTTTTTCACCTTTTTCAAATAGAACGACTGATGTCATATGGCACTGAGGTCAATAAATGGTCCCTGCAGCAGGTCATTGTATGAGTAACATTCCTAGTAAGTGCAGTAGAAGAGAGATACTCTGAGGAATGTGTGTTCATTTCGGTACAAGGATATAATTTCCATAAAGTCAAGGAGGTTCAGGTGCCACACCTACATTAGTGAAGCTAAATTGTGACCACCAATCACTGTGTAAGATGATCTTTGGTCAACAATGTTTGGAGAAGTAAAATGTGCCCATTTTCAACGTTCTTTTAAAATTCCTTTCCATCTTAGCCTCAGCGACAATGGCTTCTCTGGATCGGGTGTTCTCTCCTTGGTAACGGTCATGAAGGAATGTCCCGAGGTGTTGGAAATGGAAGTGAGGTAAACAAGAGCATTTTACTGCTACAGGCTTGGTGACATGCAGTGTGCAGAGCACATTGAATGGAACAGTTACTGGAGCCTGTTGAAAGGAAGATCAGATTGGGTGTGGGGAGGAGAATTAAAATGCTGATACTTAGTTAAAACTTACCACTTTAGATTTTACATTTCCAGTGAAAGGTAATGAGTCTGTAAAGTTTCTCCCACCTCACAAGCTGCCTGATCTGTTATTTCACATTCTCTGTTATTTAAGATTTCAAGCATTCATAATATTTTGCTTCTTAATCGAAGTTTAGAGTTGTGAGTTCAAATTCCAACATATTGATTGAATTTATTAATTTTAAACATTGCAAATCAGAATCAGGTTTATTATCACTGACATATAGAAACATAGAAAACACAATACAGGCCCTTCGGCCCACAATGCTGTGCCGAACATGTACTTACTTTAGAAATTACCTCGGGTTACCCATAGCCCTCTATTGTTCTAAATTATTTTTCTTATGTCTTTCGTGACATACCAATTCGCCTCAAACACCTAATTAAATAGAGCTGCTGTTGTGCCTTCTTTGTAATTGTATTGATATGTTGGGCCCAGAATAGATCTTCAGAGCTGTTGATACCCAGGAACTTGAAACTACACACCCTTTCTACTGCTGATCCCTCAATAAAGACTGTTGTATGTCGCCTGGGCTTCCCCTTTCTGAAGTCAGCAATCAATTCCTTGGTCTTACTAACATTGAGTGCAAGATTGTTGCTGTGACACTGCTCAACCAGCTGACCCATCGTACTCCTGTAACCCTCCTCGTCACTGTCTGAAATTCGAGATGTGTCGTCAGCCACACGGTCTACACCCTAGTACACTCTCTTCATCATTGTGGCCGTACAGGCAGATTTCTGTTGGGAGGCTTGGTAAGCTCATGGCATTACAGGGTCTCGTCCAGTGAAAGTGTCTTTGCACGATGAGAGTCTGCTTATAAATTGCCAAATATGACATTTAAGTTGAATTAAAATACAAAATGCTAGAAATGCTGCCTCAGGAATTGCTGCTGCAGTTCTACACTGCAGTCATTGAGTCTGTCCCGTGCACCTCCATCACTGTGTGGTTTGGAGCCGCCACCAAGCAGGATAGAACCAGACTACAGCACACAGTGAGGACTGCCGAGCACATCATTGGAGCCTCCCTGCCCTCTATTGTGGACCTGTACTCTTCCAGGTTGAAGAAGAGGGCAGGGAACATCATAAAGGACTCCTCCCATCCTGGGCACAGACTGTTTGAACTGCTTCCGTCTGGTAGGCGCTTCAGATCCCTCCAGACTAAGACTAATAGGCACTGGAGAAGTTTTTTCCCTACTGCGGTCACTTTGCTGAACAGTTAACTGCCGGTTAACTGTCGGCTAACTATTACTTGGATTGCACTACTTGTATGTATAATCTATATTTTCATTTATATTTATCATTATTATTGTTATGAGCAGAGAGACAACATCTGCCAGAAGTAAATTCCTTGTATGTGCACAGGTACTTGGCGATTAAAGTCTGATTCTGATATGCAGCAAATCACATGGTATTTGTGGAGAACGAAACAGCATTTCAGGTCAATGACATAAAACCATAAGCTCAGAAGACAGGAGTAGAGTTAGGCCATTTGGCCCATGGAGTCATTCTATCGATTATCCCTCTCAACCCCATTCTCCTCCCTTCTCCTTGCAACGTTTGACAACCTTACTAATCAAGAATCAATTCAAGCTCTGCTTTAGATATACCCAATGACTATATGTTGTGGAATTTGTGGGTTTGAGGCAGCAGTGCAGCACAGTACAGTACACAAGAAACTATGGAAAAGAGCTATCAGGACCATCACAGAGGCTTCTGAGCGAGCCTCCAGATGGCTTTGCCCATGGCCGTGGACCATTGCTGTTGGGACACAAGCCAGGGCCTGCTCAACCCCGGCTGGGTCGCCTGGGCGAGAGTGTCTGACGTTGACAGACCTGAAAAACCTGATAACCCCAGGCTATGTCACTGATGATGAGTCTGAGCACATCCTAGGGTGTATTTCAGCAGCGTTACAATTAGATATATATACAGTGAGTGAAGGTGAACATGAATCATCTGATTGCCTTGAAACCTCAGCTGGTTTACCAATGTCCGCTATAGAACGAAGTCCAACGTCTTTGCCCAATCCAGCCTACGCATGACTCCCACCCTATCTGAAATGTTAGATTCTAACAATGAATAAGAGGCTGGCTGAAGAGACACAGTAGTCTTCTTATTCAGATCAACCCACTGCAAATTGGCAATCAAGTATAAACATTATCATCCCTGTCCATAAATATCTACAAATCTTTATCTTAAGAAGGGTTTTGATTATTGCAGGAAACTAGCAGCCAAAATGTCAGATTAATGCTGATTCAGATATTGATGACAGAAAATAAACTCGAGCCTGTTGCAATATTCTTGGTGTCCTGACTTTGCTGGCTAACGTCTGGGATGAAATGGAAGATAAGGAGCAAAGGAGAAAGATCTACATTCTTTGGATTTTAGAGGATCAAGGGTACCCTTATTGAAGTGTACTAAGAAGGTACTAAGGGCCTTAATGGGGTAGGTGCTTAAATGTTGCCAATCCTGGGAGAATCTCCAGCGAGGGAACGTAATGACTAACATTAGAGAGCAATCATTTGAAACTGAGTGCACAAGAACTTCCCACAGACGGTGGGGAATCCAGGATGAATTTGAATGTATTATGATCACTTGCCCCTAAAGGTTCTTTTACCTTAAGCTCGCTAATCAATTCTGGTTTGTTGTAAAACACCAAATCCAAAATCCCCTAGTTGTCTCAACCACAAGCTGCTTAAAAAGCCATCTTTTTACGTAGGCATTCTAGAAATTCCCCTTCTTGGAATCCAGCACCAACCTGATTTTCCCAATCTACCTGCGTATTGAAATCCCCTTAGCTATTGTAACATTGCCCTTTTGACATGCATTTTCTATCTCTCGTTGTATTCTGTAGACCACATCCTTACTACTGTTTGGAGGTCTGTGTACAACTCCCATCACGGTCTTTTTTACCCTTGCAGTTCCTTAATTCTATCCACGATGATTCAACACCTTCTGACCCTAAGTCACCTTTTCCTAATGACTTGACTTCATTTTTCACCTACAGAGAAACTCCACCCCCTCTGCCTCCTGCCTGTCCTTTTGATACTTTGTGTATCCTTGGACATTAAGCTCCCAGCTGTAATCTTCTTTCAGCCATAATTCAGTGATCATACCTGCCAGCTGGCAATTATGCTTAAGTTCATCTCCGTGTACTGCACACACCTTCAGTCCTGTAAGCACCCTTTTCGATTTTGTCCACCTTTTACTTTACAGCTCATCCTGTTGACTGCAATTTTGCCCTATCAACAGCCTCTCCGCACTTCACATTGCCTCAGTTTGTAAACCAGCTACCTCATCCTCAGCAATATGATCCACTTTTCCTACGGTAATTCTTGCATTGAGATACAGGCAGCTCTGGACCCTACTCGCACCATGCTCAACCTTTTGATTCCTGACTTTTTCTGAGCTCTTACCAACATCTACATCCACAACCTCTCCACTAACTGTTCTGGCACCCTGGTTCCCATCCCCCCTACAACTCTAATGTAAATCCTTCCATGCAGCATGATGCACCATCAATAACTCTCGGAGACGTGAGGCAAGATACCGGCTTTTATTGACTGGAAGAAAGAACAAGCAGCAATTGACCACCATACTACATCCTGGAGACTGAGGCCAGGGCTCAGGCCTCAATCGCCTTTATACCGGGGTCAGTGGGAGGAGCCACAGGAGCAGTCAGCGGAGGGGGGGGGGGTGGTCGTGTCCAGACAGGTCTATGTAGTTCACCACACAGCATTAATGAGCCTTCCCACTAGGATGTTTGTCCCCCGCCAGTTGAGGTGCAAACTGTCCCTTCTATACGGGTCCTACCTCACCTGGAAGAGAGACCAATGATACCAAAATCCTATGCCCTCCCTCCCACACCAGCTCCTTAGCTGCGTATTAAACTGGATAATCTTCCTAGTTCTGCCCTCACTAGCACATGGCACGGGTAGCAATCTGAGATCACAACCCTGGCGGTCCTGCCCTTTAACTTAGCACCTAACTCCCTGAACTCCCCAAGCAGATCTTTGTCACTGGTCCTACCCATGTCATTGGTCCACACATGGACCGTGACCTCTGACTGGTTACCCTCCTAACTAAGAATGCTGAGGACTCAATCTGAGATGTCCCAGGCCCTGGCACCCAGAAGGAAACATACCATCTGGAAATCTCGTTCTCACCCACCAAACATCCTGCCCATTCCTCTAACTAACGAATCACCTATCACCACAGCATGCCTCTTCTACCCCGTTCCCTTCTGAGTCACAAAGGCAGGCTTAAGTGCCAGAGACCCCAGCATTGTGACTTTCCTCTGCTCGGTCAATCCCTCCAACAGTATTCAAAGTGAGATACCTGTTGTTGAGGGGGACAGCCACAGGGGTGCTCTGCACTAGTTCCTTAACCCCTTTCCATTTTCTGACTGTCATCCAGTTTCCTGTATCCTGTACCTTGGGTGTAACTACCTCTCTATATGTCTTATCTATCACCCCTTCAGACTCCAGAATGACCTGGAGTTCACCCAGTTCCAGCTCCAACTCCTTAACATGAATCGTTAGAATCTGCAGCTGGATGCACTTCTTGCAGTTGTAGTTGTCTCCCTGCCTTCATGCATTCCAAAAGAGGAGCATTCCACTATCCTGCCTGGCATTTCTACAGTAATAGAATGTCCAGGAATGAGAGGCAACCATCTCTTCTCCATTCTCCATTCTTCTCCATCTCTATTGTAACTTAAACGTTTGGATGTATACCGTTCAGATGGTCATGGAGTTCATGAAGCCCCCCTAGGAGGTTATCAATTTACAAAGGAGATGGAGCAGAATGGTTGCCTCCCATTCCGGGACATCCTAATACAAAGGAAGCTGGAACATGGCATCTATCGGAAACCCACTCACAGAGACTTACACCTCAACAATGACAGCCACCATCACGCCTCCCAGTGTAGAGTGATCCTTTCTACTTTGATTAACCACGCAAATACTATTTCAGATCCAGGGAGTCTCCCCGAGGAAGTAAGACAATTACACCCAACCTCCCTTCAGAACGACTACAAGGTGAAGGGAATCAATCAGGCCCTAACAAGGAAACCTAACAAAAAGTAGGAATCCGTCACCACCACCTGTCTTCCCTATATTTCCATGGTTTCTGGAAGGATCACGAGGATCCTGATGAAATACTGGATTAATACCATCCCCAAACCTGTAAGGAAACTAGTTACAAATTATGCGGGTCAAAGATGACCCGGATTCCCTGTGAATGCGGAGCAGCGTATATCAACCAGATGGGGCACACGGTGGAAACCCGTCTCAAGGAGCACAGGAGGTGTATCCATTTGGGTTACCCAGAGAAATTGGTGGTAGAACACCTCATTCACAATGGATTGATTTAGACTGCACAAAAGAACTGTGCTGAGCCAGTGGCTTTTGGGACTGCCTCGTAAAGGAAGCCACTGAAGTAAAACTAGAGGAAAAGATTCTTAACGAAGACAAAGGTGATTATCTAATTAAGAATTTGTTTGTAAACAAGGTGGGAGATTGGAAATGAGAAAATCTGCAGATGCTGGAAGTCCAAGTAACACACACAAAATGCTGGAGAAATTCAGAAGTTCAGGTGGCATCTGCGAAAAAAAGTACAGTTGACGTTTCAGGTTGAAGCCCTTCAGCAGGAGGGGGTTTCTGGGAGAGCAGAAACCTGATTGGATGACGATTAACCAGTCAGTAGGGATGGTATAGATTACACTGGACTGGACATGCCCAGGCATCATCCCTGAAGAAGAGGGCAGTTTGTCATTGAAACGTCAGTTATAATTGATACCCAGTTGGAAGCCTGAGAAGAGTTTAAACTTCTTTTGCTATTTTTGTGACACATCTGCCTTGTAATATTGGTTTGATGGCCACATCCTGAAGGCTAGGAAAGAGGTGGTGATTACTCTTGCCGGCATTGTCACGAGGAATGTGCCCTTTGAGGTATTGGCTATTTTAGGTCGACTACAAGCTACTTTGTTAACACACGTGATATTTCCAAGATGCATTAGAAATGATTCTTAGTGTCTGAAATACTGTCTTGCTGCTCCAGGCTTTGTGACAGAGGGCAAGGGTGATAAGCTCAGTTGAAGTATGGTCACAATGCGAATAAACTCCAGCTCAGGCTTGTTAGGCCTTTCAGCCCGTTTCCATCATGTGACTTCCATACACGGCAGGCATTTGGGGCCAAGCACACACAGCAGTAGGTTCTCTGGGAGCTGGCAGTGCGGTTTTCACTCGCAGGCTGAATGGAGTGTGCGAGGCTCTGACTTCACCTCAGCATGTGGCGAGCCAGCAGCCAGTCCACATTGCTGCATTGCAGCTATCTCTTGGGCACGAGGAGCCGGTTTCCTCGTGATTAGAATCAGCTTTATTGTCGCTGACCTGCACTCTCTGGCCACTTTATTAGGTGCAGGAGTGGAAGCCATTGTGGTCTTCGGCGTTCGACATACTGAGCATTCAGAGATGCCCCTCTGCACACCATTGTTGTAAGGCATGATTATATGAGTTACTGTCACCTTCCTGTCAGCTCAAACCAGTCTGGCCATTCTCCTCTGACAGCTCTCATTAACAAGGCGTTTTCACTCACAGAACTGCTGCTAACTGGGTGGGGTTTTTTGTTGTTTGGTTTTCACGCCATTCTTTGTAAATTCCTAGAGGCTGCTGTGTGTGAAAATCCCAGGAGACCAGCAGTTTCTGAGATACTCAAACCACCCCATCTGGCACCAACAATCATTGCACGGGCAGTCACTTAGATCACCTTTCTTCCTCATTCTAATGTTTGGTCAGGACAACAGTGAGCCTCTTGTCTGCGTGCTTTTATGCATCGAGTTGCTGCCACGTGATGGGCTGATTAGATACTTGCATTAACAAACAGGTGTATAGGTGCTCCTGTTAAAGTGTATGTTGTGAAATATGTTGTTATGCGGCAACAGTGCATACCTGTGAAAGATAAGTTACAACATATATAGATAGATGGATGTAGTGCGAAGAGAGAACAGAAAGTGAGCTGGTGTTCAAGGTCCTTTCAGAAATCTAATGGCAAGGTAGAAGAATGTTCACATTTTACAACAACTTTTGTAGCTCTGGTCAGTCCTTCCAGCATTCACAAATAACCATGCACTGTTTCTGGTATCACTATCACTATTAAGAAGGGGAACCATTGCTGATTCCACCCTTCCCTTCCTCTTTCACCCAAATTACGTTGGTGGCAGTGTAGAATAGATGTTTCACACTTATTAATGTTCTTAAGGTTTAACTAGATTTGATAGCAACGTCAATGACAAATTATTTTTGCATGCTCTGACACTGGTGTATAATTTGTGTTGTTAGGTGCTGGGGGTTTGTGTGGGGTACGGTGGGGTAAGGATTAAATTGAAAAGAATAATGATGTATCAGTATTTTATTGAGAATAAAAAAGAAATGCCAGAGTTTTCCTTGGGAGATAACCAAAGCTCTTTGTACTGGAACATTGTCTTATTCCTTGATGTAGTCGCAGTCAGCACTCCTTCTATTTTTTCACAGCTGCACAGACCAATCATTGCTGTGAGCAGTAAATTTTTACATGGCTTGGAAACTGTGCAACAACAATGGCTATGTGCACAGGAGCTTTTCAGTTACCGTGCAGCCTTGCACCCGCGTAGCTCAGTGGGAACAGTGGTCACAGTCCCTTTATTAGAAACGTGGCCCTGTGCAGGAGGTTCGTACTATGAACTTCCAGTTAAATGAGCAGTCACTTAGACCAGCACTCTTTGATAACTTGCTGGGACCAGGTAATCAATTTTGTAGACCTCGATCACTAAAGGTTGAGCAATGTGCATTAATTTTTTTTTTGTAACTTACCTTCCACAGCCTAAAATCCCGTCAGATTGTTTTAATTAAGTTTGCAGAACACTGTGAAGGTACAGACTACAGGTAAGAACTTCCGAGGGGAAGGGATTCATTTAAATTAAACTTCAAACATGGGAGCACTCCAGTGCTGGATCCTGGCTGGCAAACTCTTTCACATAGTCCCCTCTCTATATCGGGAACACTACATATGTTGACAGCGTAAATAATTTTCTGACTTTTGTCAGCATAATGAAACTTGCATTCTACTCCTGTGAGTTTGTACTTGAAGAATTTCTTAGTGTGAATGACTAAATAAAATTAAAGTTTTATTACAGTGGATAATGGAATTGCTTCAATGTTTCCCAGGTTTAAGATTCCCTGATTCAGTCCACTTTTTTCAGTGAAAATCCCAAATTAAAACTTGTCAGTTGTCATAGAGTTGTGGAACACTACAGCTCAAAGGTAGGCCATTTGGCCCAATAGTCTGTGCTGAACTATTAATCTGCCTCATCCCATCAACCTGCCCCCCTCACAATAGCCCTCCATACCCCTGCCATCCATGTAGTTATCCAAATTTCTCTTCAATGTTAATATCAAAGCCACATCCACCGTTTCCACTGGCAGCTCATTCCACACTCATCACCCTCATGAAGTGAAGAAGGTCCCCTATTTCACCTGTGACCCTTAACCCATGAACTCATTACAGGGACAGCTGCAGTGCTTGAAAAGCCTCAGCGGTACGTCATCTATCACAGCTCAACCCTTCAAGTTGAAGCTAGTCCAAATTCCAGAAAAAGATTAAACAAAGGTAGCAATCACAATTTTTGAATTTAATTGAACATTTAAACAGCTTATATAAGCCTTGAAGATGAGAAAAATAAAAAATCTCTCTTGATTTGCCATTTAAACATCTGTCAATTCAAAGCAGAGGTACAGTCGGGAGTCAGAAATCCATGGAATAAGAAGAGCAGCCTTTGCCCAAAATATCCATTCCAATCATCAGATACAACTCTATACTAAACCCTTTTACTAGTACTTAGTCCAAAACATTCTGCGCCTTTGCAATTTGAGTTCTTGTCTAGATATTTCTTAAATATTTTGAGTCATCACCATTATTATATGCTGTGACATATGGCATGGCTGATCATGACCATAATTGTTCTTGGCAAACTTTTCTACAGACGTGGTTTGCCTCTGCCTTCTTCGGGGCAGTGTCTTTACAAGATGGGTGACCCCAGCCGTTATCAATACTGTTCAGAGATTGTCTGCCTGGCATCAGTGGTCACGTAACCCAAGACTTGTGATACGCACCAGCTGCTCATTTGACCATCCACCACTTGTCACATGGGTTGATGTGACCCTGATTTGGGGGGAGTGGGCTAAGCAGGTGCTACATCTTCCCCAAGGGTGACTTGCAGGTTAGCGGAGGGGAAGAGCACCTTGCACTTCCTTTGGTAGAGATGTATCTCCACCCTGTCACCCATTTTGAGAGTACCTGCTTCTATCACCCACGCAGAGCGTTCCAGATTCCACCTACCTTTTAAGCAGACCACTCTAAAACTGTGAGCCTGTGCTCTCTAGTAAAGATGCCTCTTATGGGAAAAGTGCTTCCTATTATCTACCATGTCTATGCCTCTCATTAATGCAAGAGATTCTGCAGATGAAGGAAATCTAGAGTAATGCACACAAAATGCTGGAGGAATTCATCAGGTCAGGCAACATCTGTGGAGAGGCATAAACAGTTGACTCTTTGGGCTGAGACCCATCATCAAGAAATCGGGTAGATGTGGCCTGACCTGCCTTTTGTTCCGCCAGCATTTTGTGTGTGTTTCTATGCCTGTCATAATTATATTTAGGAAATGGGTTTCAGTGCATATTGCATCCTCTCATCACGTCTTTGACAACCTATCAGATGTTGAGTTGTCATATTTGATTCTGTTGTATTCTTTACTAATAAATAATGGTTCAGAACTGGCATTTCCTTTATTGTCCAATCTGTTTCCATTGCACAGAGATGAACTCAATAGCCAGCTGATGCATTTAAGACCGAGTACCATCGGCAATTCAGAGATCAAGCCAACACCACTGAGGAAGCTAAGGTAAGTTGGTCTGAAGAAGCTGAGGAATTTTAGATAAATGACACACAAAAGGACTTGCTTATGAATGATCTTGTTGACAACTGTGGTTATCCAAGAACTTTTACTGCACAATCTAACCCAAGTACAAAAGATTCCATTAAAATGGTTAATCATAAATAAGCCCACATCAGAATAAAGCCTTGAAGCAGGCATGCAGTGGGCATAAAAAAAAACCATCCTGCCATCTGAACAGACAGGCACTATGAGTGATACTGGCTGTGGGCTTAGCTTTCATTAGGCTGCTGAGTTATGGATGCCAAATGCTTATGCAGCAAAAATGTTCATTTACTGTAAACAGGGAAAGGCTGTGAACACCCAACAGGCCTAACAACAGATATGGGGAGTGAATCATGCCTGAGACTTGTGGGCTGTTGGGGAACATGGGTTTTCCTTATTTTGTTTTGGGAGCACAGCTGATGTCTGACCTGCTGATTATTTGCTACAGTATTTTTATTTCAGGTTTTCACCATCTACGGTGTTTTATTGTCTTTACCAAACATGATGACCAAAGGCCGCGGTTTAAGAATAAGGGATAGGCCATTTAGAATGGAGTTGAGGAAAAACTTTTTCACCCAGAGAGTTGTGGATCTATGGAATGCTCTGCCTCAGAAGGCAGTGGAGGCCAATTCTCTGGATGCTTTCAAGAAAGAGTTAGATACTCTTAAAAATAGTGGAGTCAAGGGATATGGGGAGAAAGCAGGAACAAGGTACTGATTGTGGATGATCAGCCATGATCACAGTGAATGGCGGTGCTGGCTCGAAGGGTTGAATGGCCTACTTCTGCACCTATTGTCTATTGTCTATGATTATTTAGTTGATTTCTGAAGTCTTTGAACTATTTATTAACTAATTACTTTCCTTAAACATTGCTTTTAAGCTGTTTAGTTCACTAGCTGTGTAATTCAAATGGTGTTTTTTCTCTGTTATTACAGGGTAGAAAATACCTCAGCTATAATGGATCTAATCAATAGTAACAGTGGTAGTTAGAGATTAGGAGGGAAAATAAATGACCTCCAATCAAATGGAGTCAAATCCCAAATTTGTCTTTGGTGGTAGCATAGAATGAGAATCTTACACTGGCCTCCTGTTAAATAGTTGGTCTCATTGTCAAAGTCAAGCAATGGATAATTGCTGTTTATGTGCTTTCATTCAAGGCAAATATACCCCTGCTATAACAGTGCAGGAAGGAGAGTAATCCATTTTAAAGATTAAAACCATAAGCGACATGGCACTGTAGTGTTTTATAGTCTGCCCCCTGTAAGATTGGGGTTTTATTCCTGCCACTGTCTATAAGAGGTTTGTACGTTCTCCCTGTGACTGCATGGAATTCTTTGGGATGTTCCAGCTCCTCCCCCCATTCTAAAGATGTCCAAGTTAGGGTGAGTAAGGGTGGGCATAGCAATACTTGTGGGCTGCCTGGCACAATCCTCATTGATTTGATTTGACACTCAGCGTTTCAATATTTTGATGTAAATGCGACATATAAAGCTAATCTGATGTAATCTAACCTAAAACTTGTCTTTATGATTGAAGATTCTGTATTCAATTTTTTGATGGTTGTGATTTCAATATCAAAATGTATCAGGGGAAACTTACGTCAATTATATAATGACACTTTGATGTAGGCTCACAGAAAACAAGTGTGGCTTAAGTGAGAACAAATTATAGCAAACAGAGACACCATCTCAAACTTGGACCATTGCAGTTTGCATCATCCTGTTCTATTTGAGCTGCTGTAGCATTGCCTCCATGAGGGAGGTCCTTTGAGTTGTTTGAGCCATGTTATTAGTGTTCACTGAGCTCCCTGTGTACAAACATCCACTTAATCTCTTCATGCTCTCCTTTGCAGTCTGACCAACTGTAGCTTTCAACCGGAACAGCTGGAAGAATTGAGCTCCACGCTTCAGCATTGCAGTGATCTGGCAGAGTTAGAGTAAGTGTTTTCTCCACTGGGTCATTTTAGCATTTCTCTCTTCTTTCCATTAACAACTTTCATTTTAATTTCATATATATTTATCATTAGAAATTATAATATAGAATTACTTATTTAGCTGTTTATTAATTACAATAAATGCTCCAATTTCTCAGCAGCTTAACTACCTGAAAATAAATCAATTTCCACATGTTGCATGGAAGTAGTGACACAGGGAACTTATTAAATGGGAATGACTCAGATTCCATCATTTAGAGTTTACTGAATATGCCTGCCACACACATAGTCACCTTTATCCAAAATGACCCAGGAGCAAAGGCTCTTTCCTCCTATCTCAGATGTCAGGATCCTGGTTAAAACTTTCCCTTAGATTGCCAACTGCGCACAAAACCTTTGTCCCTTTGTTTGCCGGCTGCCGCTATGTTATAACTGCAGGGCAGGGCTCTTGCTTTTCCCCAAGTTGATTGACATTCACAAGCTCCTTTTTCTGCATCTGACTTTTTTACCCCACAAATGTACCAGAGAATGCAGAAATTCCAACCTCCTTTCTCTCTTTCCACCCCCACCCCCAACTCACACTTCATATCAGAGAGAAGTCATTCTCTACCTCAAAGATTCAGCTTTGAATGTCTCTGATCAGTAACACTGTCAGTTCAAGACAATCTCCCCCAGAAGATCAAAATGTTCCACACAAGGTAATGGGTCTTTGCATCGTAACATTAAGGACAAATGCCTGAGCTTCTAACAATTCTCATCTACCTGTGCTGGCATCTTTGACCTCCATCTATTTAATTACTTATTTCTTGTAATAATATAATTCCTTAATTTCAATGTTAATTAATTGAAGAACTGCTTTCATTTGAAATTAATTAGTATTCAGTTATTATCTATTTTACACAGCAAATAATTCATGTAAGTGATATCGATTGAATGGATTCATATGTTTAGCCTAATTTGTCTCATTAGTTTTAGTTACTCCTTTACACCTATGTACTGAAGAATGGCAATAAATAATCTTGAATGTTGAGCTTCTTGGACCTGTATGTTGATTCAAAGGGCAATGTTGCTGTCAATATGTGGATAATTAATAGAAATTTATCACTGAATATGACAAAATCATTGCTTACTGAACACTGGCTCAAGAACTTTCACTTTATTGGGTTGTGACAGATTAGATTTCGCTAGGTGGGAAGGGCGGGCAGTAGTGATTGGGACAATGTAGAGAGGTTGGGTCAAACGATGTAACCCTTCTATTGGCAGACATTTCTGACACTCTGGTGAGGTAGGAATGACTACTGTAGGTGCTTTAAAACACCAGCTACAGCTCGGTAGGTCTTCCTGTGCCAGGTTCATACTGAGGGAATGGAGAAATCTGCCTCGATGCTGCAGGCATGGCAAGGGTGTTTCTTAAAAGGGAGGAATGAACAGAGCATGGAGTGAGCACATGTAGGCCCTGACCAGAGTCCTGCAGACTCTAGATGCTGACACAATCTGTGCCTGAAGTAAATTATGACACCTCACCCTGAGCCTTATGGTTCGTCAATGGACCAAACCAAGAGGCTCACCAGTCACAGGAATTTAAATTTTAACCCTTTTGAACTGGGCCCATGCCTCTGCCTCTAGCAAAGTGGAAGAAAAAGAAATGCTTGAAATACTCAGCAGATCAGGTAGCGTTTGAGGGGAAACAGAGATAATGTTACACATCAATATACCAGATCTTGGGTAGCTGTTCCATAAGAGGGATGACGGTGAGAAGGGATGAAAGAAGTGGAACACAGTCTCTGTGCGCCACCCATTTGCCCTTAACTATTACTACTAGAAATGAGGCATCTCTCTAGCTGGAGCAGTGGTCTTTGCCAGGGCCCTCAGCTACTTCTTATTCTTAAATGTTTGTAGAGATGCAGAACAAGAACAGGACATTCCTGCCCAATAGGCCTGGGCTGCCCAATTACACCCTTGTGACCAATTAACCTACTAAACTGTACGTCTTCTGGAGTGTGGGAGGAAGCCAGAGCACCTGGAGGAAACCTGTGTGGTCACAGGGGGAACGTGCAGACTCCTAATAGACAGTAGTGGGAATTGAACCCAGGCCACTGGCTCCGTAATAGTGTGACAGTAATCACGATGCTACAACATCAGAGCAGTCATAGCAAACTGCTTCTGCTTCTTTGGATAATACTGAGTGTATGTCACATTGAAAAAGGAGTGGAAAAGTTTCCAGTTTCACCAGAAGTTTGCATACAGGTATTTGTAGGGAACCACGTGATGTTATTCTTCACACAACCATGATATATTGACTATTAAGTCACTGGTCTTCATAAGAACATGGGTATAAATTGACAGGCAAAGTTAACCAACGTCATGAGGAAAGAAATATTTTTAGGCAGCAAATAGTCAGGATTTGGACTGGATGCCTATCAGAGTGGGGGGAAATAATTTGATTAAAACTTTCAAGAAGGAAACATTGGCAGAGGTGTGGTGTCAGGTGATGAAAACGGGCCAGTGATTGCTTTTCAGACAAGATAGAACTGGTGAGACATAGCAACACTTCCCAGCAAGCAAAATTACTAACTATTCTATGAATTGCACTTTTTTCTGGACTACGGACACTGCAATCCACAGCCTGGAATCTCTCTTTGGGAGCTGTGTTTTTGAACTGTCTGTATGTACTTGGGGCTAGACTGAAACTTCAGGCCGGATCGAAGCAGTGGGGCCTGAGCCCAGGAGTGAAAGACAAACTGGACGTTTGCCAGATTAGGAAGATCAGGATGTCGAGGCTGAGGGTGAAGGAGGAACTAGGGTTCAGCTCACCACTCCACAAGGTTTACTTGCTTCAGCAATGAGCTGTAACCTGCAGCCATCAGCACCTGCCTGGGTGCTGAACTGGCTCCATGGCTGGGGCCTGCAGCTTCAGGCTCCTGACCAGCTGCAACGCTGAACTGACCCCATAGTTGTAGCATCTGTTGTTCATGTTTTACATGCTATTTATTTACTTTTTGATTGTTTGCTGAATTATTTCTTTTTATTTTGCACATTGGATGCTTGACAGTCCTTGTGTAGGTTTTTTTAAAATATTTTGTACAGTCGGCCCTCCTTATCCGTGGGGGATTGGTTCCAGGACCCCTCGCGGATACCAAAATTGGCAGATGCTCAGGTCCCTTAGTCAACCTGTCTCAGTGCAGTGGACCTTAAGACCCAGCGGAACTCCAGACCTTATTTAACCTGTCTCAGTGCGCTGGACATTAGGACCCGGCGGCAGAACTCTGAATGCGCAGTGTTTCTGTTCACAAAAATAATCACGGTCATGGTTGAAAATGAAGTGGCATTAATGAAGTGATTGGAGAGAGGTGAAACACCATCGGTCATTGGAAAAGCGTTAGGCTACGTCAGTCAATGATCGGAACAATTTTAAAGGATAAAGTGAGAAAGGCTCTGCCCCGATGAAAGCTACAATTATTACTAAGCAATGCAGTGGTTTAATTATTGGGTTTTGATCCTCCACATCAACCCGGCACGGTGGAGAGCGCACTCGGGAGTGGTCTGTCACTGGATCGCACTCAGAAACTTCCGTTCCCGAGCCTGGCGCTGAAACATATGTTCTTAAAGGCAAAAAATATACTATATACTAAGACAAATGTTTGACTGACGCTAAATAATACCGGATGTACCTTTTCCAACTTACTTAGTAAGAGAACTTACGATTTTTTCTGATCCCAATGCACGATAAACTACGGACATCCTCCCGTATACTTTAAGTCATCTCTAGATTACTTATAATACCTAATACAATGTAAGTGCTATGTAAAATAGTTGTTATACTGCATTGTTCAGGGAATAATGACAAGAGAAAAACAGTCTGTACATGCTTGAACAACAAGTGCTGAAAGAGCACTTCCGGGTTTTCACGATTCGCGTTTGGTTGAATTCGCGGATAAGGAGAGCCGACTGTATTGTGTTTCTTTGTTTGTGGCTGCCTACAAGAAGATGAATCTCTAGGTTATGTATAATATACCCACTTGGTTAGTGCAGGTACTTTGAGCTGTGAAGTTGTGTGAGGCGTGCAGCCTATGCTCGGGGTACAAGCGATTCTCTCTCTACATTTCTCATTTCTCTTTGCAGCTTATCTGATAATGCACTTGGAGACAGAGGATTCAACAAGTTAGTTGAGTTGCTACCAAAGCTGCATGTTGGAAGACTCATAAAGTAAGTAACTATGAAAATCCAACTGAGTCACCATCAGATAAAATGGAAAGTTTTCTTTTATTCAGTGATGTTTTATTTGCTTTTAATAACATACAGTACTTCAGTGGGTAAGTGGATTGAATGGAAGTCTATTAATTGGGCCTGATGTTCTGAAAAAATGTTGGCTCAAGATTTGGTTGTGATGGCCATCTTGTGCTGCTAAATCTTTGCTTTTTGACGATACTTACTGTGGAAGAGTGTAAGAGTTTTTATCGTAGCGTAGATATGGAGCAGGAAATAGCAGGAGACCCAATGCCTGCCATAGGTTAATGTATCATGCATGGTTGTTTTGTTGCTGAAGTACTTGATAATATGTTATGAATCCCTTATTAGCAACAGTCTATGAAGAATGTCATTTATCTCCACATTGCTTTGTATCAGAGAAGCAAAGGTTTCATTTCCATTCACTCTGAATGCAAATGCAATAATAAGAACTATCAGGATAGATAAAAAGGAACAAATAGACATCATATATTTGGAATTCCATAAGCATTTGGTATGGTGCCTCTTGTCGGGTTAATGCAGGAGGTAAGAGCTCTTAACACTGGGGGTAATTTATTTGCATGAATAGTGTTTTTGCTAACTAACAGAAAATAGAGAGTTGAAATAAATGGAGTTATTTTCATGGTTTCAGGGTTAAATAGTAAGATAGAGAAGCATAATTAGGCCATTCAACCTATTAAATCTGCTCCACCCTTTAGTAGGTGCTACAAGAATCAGTACTGGGGCTTGACTATTTATAAACTATGTTAATCTTCTTTCAAGCAATGCACACAAGCTGCTGGAGTAACTCAGCAGGCCAGGCAGCATCAATGGAAAAGAGTAAACAGTTGACATTTCAGGCCAAGATCCTTCATCAAGACTTCTGTATTCTTCTTTCATGTGACTTTAGGACTAGAAACTATTAGCACAGCTTGAACCTCTAGCTCAAGTCCTCTAACCAGTACACCACCCCCACAGTGGATGAAGTGACCAAGTGTGTTGTAGCTATATTTGCTAATGATACAACGGTAGGTTGGAAAGACATGAAGAGATACAGAGACTGCAAAACGATATTGACATGGGCATAAATGAGGCAGATGGAGTGCGATGTGGGAGATGGAAGAATAGAAAAGCAGAATTTGTTAGAATGGAGAGGGACTACCAATTGCTGCTGGAGAAGGGTACCTGGGCACTCTTGTACAGGAAATGCAAGTTAGCACTTCAGACACAGCAGGAAATTAGAAAGGCAGATGAATTCTAGCCATTTAGTGCAAAGGAAAATGCAGTTTAAAGTAGGGAAATTGTACTGCAATTGGGCAGGGTATTGGTAACTCCAGACTGGAAGAACAGTAGCTTTGGTCTCTTGAGATGAGGAAGGACAATTCTGTATTGGATATAGTTCAGAAAAGGTTTACTAAGCAAATTCCTGGTTAATACATTGTCTTATGAGGAACAGTTAAACCAAATCAGCCTGAAATTGAAGAAATTTAGAAGAATGATAGGTGATATTTAAATCTATAAGGAGATTGGCTGGGTTAGTATTGAGAAGACATTTCACATTGTAGGTGGGATCCAGGGTGAAGAGACATTATTGTAGAATAATCTGTCATTTATTTAAAAGGTATTGAGTTTGGGAGTTCTCTGCTGCAAGTTATTGAAAATATTGAAGGCTTAAGTGGCACATTGTTTGACTCTGGGGGGTCAGGAAGACAGAAAATTGGAATTGAGGCCAAGATCAGATCAACCGTGATGATAGTATCTAATATTATTTGCTGTTACCAGCATTCTTATTCTGTGTGGAAAATTCCAGAGCTGATAGCCCTAATAGCAGTTGAAGGAATACCTCCCCATGGACGCAAGCAGGAGCTCACACAAGAAGCAAGAATTTAACAGGTTCAAGTATTGGTAAACATAGTGCTATGGAAGGAAGACTCCAAGAAATGATTTGAAAGCAAAGATATGAATAACGTGTCCTTACATGAAAACTCCAGCACATCACTTCATAAAAGAACACTGAGGGAATACACCATTTGTTCCCATTCTTGTGTGCAGACTACTTGGCTCTAGACTTGATCTTAACCATTTAGCCCCCGAAAAAGAGTCCTGAATTTCTTAGATATTTCTAAGATCTCAGCAGCTTGTCTGATATGACTTTGTGATTCCCTGTATTTGGGTTGACAGAGATCCTTACTCGTTCTGATCCAGAAGTCAGGCAAGATTTGAGAGCGGCTGTGGTGAGACAGTTCCTGGTGTAGCCTTGGTACATGTGGAAGGAGACACAGTGCTTTCAGTTGAAGCTGATGAGTAAGGATATGTAAAAGAGATGTATAATTTCAAGAATGGAACCTTAGGAAAGAACCAGAGGCAATGCTGTGGGAGCAGGAAGAGAAATATTGCAGTTGATTCTTGGCCTAAGGTTGGACTGGTCTGGATGGGTCCAGGTAATTTGAGAGCAGTTTATAGCAGTGAGTGCTAGACTGAAATTAGAAAGGTAATGATTATCCTTCAGATCCATATGGTGGTTTCTGTTTAGTCTAAATGTCATTAGACTTTTGTACTCGATGCAAAATAATGGAGTGCGCTAAGCAGAACTTCTAGCTTGACCAGCTTTGAAGCTCTAGTTTTCTTTCTGCATTGTCTGGACAGTGGAAGGTCAAATCTTTAATTAACAAGCAAGTATTCTGACTCAGCTTCTAACATACTGTATAAAGAATGCATAATGCAAACTAATCTTATCCTCTGATGACTGCCTCAAAACAAGCTAATCCTCAGAGACCTTTGATTAAGAAAAGGAGCCAAGAACTGAAGATATCATTTGGAAATTATTAAAGATGTTAATACAAAATTTTGAACACCTTGGGATGAATTGCAGTTAGTGTTTGGAAGAATGCTGCTAGACTGAACTTCTGCCTCAGCAAGGACCTGGACCCATTGCAATTTGCCTATCACCACAAATAGGTCAATGGCAGACACAATCTTAATGGCTTTTCACACATCTTTAAACCACCGTCCTAGACCACACAAATACCTATGTCAGGATGCTGTTCATTAACTATCGCTCAGCATTTAATACTATCATTCCCACAATCCTAATTGAGAAGTTGCAGAACCTGGGCCTCTGTAACTCCCTCTGCAATTGGATCCTCAACTTCCTAACCCGAAGACCACAATCTGTGTGGATTGGTGATAACATAATCTTCCTCGCTGACAATCAACACTGGCGCACCTCAGTCATGTGTGCATAGCCCACTGCTCTACTTTCTATATACAAATGACTGTGTGGCTAGACGTAGCTCAAATACCATCTATAAATTTGCTGATGATATAATGATTGTTGGTAGAGTCTCAGGTGGTGACGAGAGGATGTACAGGAGTGAGATATGTCAACTAGTGGAGCGATGCCAAGCAACAACCTGGCACTCAATGTCAGTAAGATGAAAAAGTGATTGTGGACTTCAGGAAGGATAAGATGAAGGAACACATACCAATCCTAATACAGCGATCAGAAATGGAGAGAGTGAGCAGCTTCAAGTTCCTGGGTGTCAAGATCTCTGAGAATCTAACCTGGTCCCAACATATTAATGTAGATACTGTATAAAGAAGGCAAGACTGCAGCTGTACTTTATTAGGAGTTTGAAGAGATTTGCTATGTCAAAAAATACACTCAAAAGCTTCTATAGTTGTACCGTGGAGAGCATTCTGACAGGCTGCATCACTGTCTGATATGGAGGGGCTACTGCACAGGACCAAAAGAAGCTGCAGAAGGTTGTAAATCTAGTCGGCTCCATCTTGGGCACTAGCCTACAAAGTACCCAGGACATCTCTAGGGACCGGTGTCTCAGAAAGGCAGCGTCCATTATTAAAGACCTCCAGCACCCAGGACATGCCCTTTTCTCAGTGTTACCATCAGGTAGGAGGTACAGAAGCCTGAAGGTGCACACTCAGTGATTCAGGAACAGCTTCTTCCCCCCTGCTGTCCAATTCCTAAATGGGCATTGAATCCTCGAACACTACCTCACTTTTTTAATATACAGTATTTCTGTTTTTGCATGTTTTTAAATATATTCAGAATATGTAATTGATTTACTTGTTTATTTATTTTTATTATTTTTATTTTATTTATTTATTTTTTCTTCCATATGATGTATTGCATTGAACTGCTGCTGCTAAGTTAACAAATTTCACGACACATGCTGGTGATAATAAACCTGATTCTGATTCTGATTCTGAGTTTGTGAGGGAGGTTTTAATACTAATAATTGTTTGATAGTAATAGCAGCTGCCCTCATAAAGCCACGAACATAGATACAGTATCTGAAAGAACTTTCTGTCCTTTCTACAGTGTCAGCAGTAACGCCATCACCATAGTAGGAGTCTTTTGCTTGCTTAAGTGCATGAACGAGATGAAAAACATAAGGGAGGTGGCAGTCAGGTAAGGTGAAAACACAAAGAGGATTGTAAATAGTAATGTATATTATAAATTTCACTTCAAGGATAAGTACTGATGTCCCAGTTGAAAACTTGTGTCAGTTACGTTTATCTCACTGTAAAATTGTTAATGTTGGAACCTCTGTTTGAGAACACCTTCAGTGTGAACTCCAGTACAACATTTCATTAAAGAACACTGAGCATGTACGCCATTTGTTTCAGTTCTCATGTGCAGACTGCTCAATTCTTGGCTTGATCGTAACCAGAAATCTCAGCAGTTTGTGATCCCTTTTGTTTAGCACAGTGCTTAATCTATAGTTGACCTTTTAATTCAGTTTCATAATGGGGAGAGCTTACAATGCAGTGCTGGCTGTTATGTAATACTTACAACTAGCTAATTAAAGAGTTATGCTCTGCAGAAAAACCCTCTTCCATTTGTAAGCCCATTCTTCAACTTTCTGAATGACACCCGCAGAATGTCCACTGCTCCTTTATGCAAATTATCTACATTGTTCTCTTACTGAGTACAACTTTATTGTTACAACAGGAGGCCATTTTACCCGTTGGATCCATGCCGATTCTTCTGGGAGAAATTTCATTACTGCAATTTCCCTTCTTCTCTTTCCCCTTTCTTGACATACCAGCTTCCACATGCCCATCAATTCCCCTTTGACTCTGATTTATTTATTTAGTGATACAGCAGGAACTTCTGCTTCAAACATACACGGCCTAATTACACCCATGTGACCAATTAGCCTACTAACCCATACGGACTTGGAATGTGGGAGGAAACCCACACAGAGTCAACTCAGTTCAATTCAGGTTCGATTGTCATTTCAACCATGCATGAATACTCATGAATACAGCCAAATGAAATCGCGCAATACAGGGTCAAGATGCAAAGCACAGCACAGTCGCATACACCACAAAGCACACATTAAATACACAAAAAAACTATCACAATCAACAGTAAAAGAGCCAAAAAAACTTGCACCATTAGCCCACAGTCGACTACAATAGAGCCCGACTCCTCCAGCCTGGATGCCGCGTCCTACTGTCCCTATCACCCCAACCCCCCACCTGGCACCACAGCTTGAGGTCCAGTCCATGCACATAACAGGCCCATATAAAATATTGGGAAAAAAGATACAATCAAAATACCTGTCGAAAATGTCAGTTGACCTCAATGCCCCGGGGAGGACTTATAAACTCCTCAGAGACAGCGGCAGGAATTGAACCCAGCTCTCTGGCGCTGGAATAGCATCATGCTAATCAGTATTCTACTGTGCCGTTCCGAACATTTCCAGCAGCCAGTGGAAACCAGAGAGCCTGCGAAAACCCAGTGTAGATACAGGGGGAGCCTGCAAGTCCATGTAATCCGCACCCAAAGTCAGAATCAAAGCTACTGAACTAACTACTGCTTGACAATGCTGCTTCATTCAGAGCTTAATAGAAAGCTAATATCATATTTAAAAACTATTGTCTCATTTTATTTTATTGGTATGAAAGAACTCTTCTGATTGACTGAATTTGGAATTAAATGTTCCTTGAGTTGAGCCACAGATTTCCTTGGGTGTGCCAGTGGGGTGGTTGGGTGCGTCATAGTGGGGTGGTTGGGTGTGTCATAGTGGGGTGGTTGGGTGTGCCAGTGGGGTGGTTGGGTGGGTCATAATGGGATGGTTGGGTGTGTCATAGTGGGGTGGTTGGGTGTGTCATAGTGGGGTGGTTGGGTGTGCCAGTGGGGTGGTTGGGTGGGTCATAGTGTGGTGGTTGGGTGTGTCATAGTGGGGTGGTTGGGTGTGCCAGTGGGGTGGTTGGGTGTGCCAGAGGGGTGGTTGGGTGGGTCATAATGGGGTGGTTGGGTGTGCCAGTGGGGTGGTTGGGTGGGTCATAGTGGGGTGGTTGGGTGTATCATAGTGGGGTGGTTGGGTGTGCCAGTGGGGTGGTTCGGTGTGCCAGTGGGGTGGTTGGGTGGGTCATAGTGGGGTGGTTGGGTGTGCCAGTGGGGTGGTTGGGTGGGTCATAGTGGGGTGGTTGGGTGTGTCATAGTGGGGTGGTTAGGTGTGCCAGTGGGGTGGTTGGGTGTGCCAGTGGGGTGGTTGGGTGTGTCATAGTGGGGTGGTTGGGTGTGCCAGTGGGGTGGTTGGGTGTGTCATAGTGGGGTGGTTGGGTGTGCCATTGGGGTGGTTGGGTGTGCCAGTGGGGTGGTTGGGTGTGCCAGTGGGGTGGTTGGGTGGGTCATAATGGGATGGTTGGGTGTGCCAGAGGGGTGGTTGGGTGGGTCATAATGGGGTGTTTGGGTGTGCCAGTGGGGTGGTTGGGTGTGTCATAGTGGGGTGGTTGGGTGTGCCAGTGGGGTGGTTGGGTGTGTCATAGTGGGGTGGTTGGGTTTGCCAGTGGGGTGGTTGGGTGTGTCATAGTGGGGTGGGTGGGTGTGCCAGTGGGGTGGTTGGGTGTGTCATAGTGGGGTGGTTGGGTGTGCCAGTGGGGTGGTTGGATGTGTCATAGTGGGATGGTTGGGTGTGTCATAGTGGGGTGGTTGGGTGTGCCAGTGGGGTGGTTGGGTGTGCCAGTGGGGTGGTTGGGTGTGTCATAGTGGGATGGTTGGGTGGGTCATAGTGGGATGGTTGGGTGTGCCAGTGGGGTGGTTGGGTGTGTCACATTTGGGTGGTTGGGTGTGTCATAGTGGGATGGTTGGGTGTGTCATAGTGGGATGGTTGGGTGTGTCATAGTGGGGTGGTTGGGTGTGCCAGTGGGGTGGTTGGGTGGGTCATAATGGGTGGTTGGGTGTGCCAGTGGAGTGGTTGGGTGTGCCAGTGGGGTGGTTGGGTGTGTCATAGTGGGGTGGTTGGGTGTGCCAGTGGGGTGGTTGGGTGTGTCATAGTGGGGTGGTTGGATGTGCCAGTGGGGTGGTTGGGTGTGCCAGTGGAGTGGTTGGGTGTGCCAGTGGGGTGGTTGGGTGTGTCATAGTGGGGTGGTTGGGTGTGCCAGTGGGGTGGTTGTGTGGGCCCAGTGGGGTGGTTGGGTGTGTCATAGTGGGGTGGTTGGGTGTGTCATAGTGGGGTGGTTGGGTGTGCCAGTGGGGTGGTTGGGTGTGTCAGTGGGGTGGTTGGGTGTGTCATAGTGGGGTGGTTGGGTGTGCCATTGGGGTGGTTGGGTGTGCCAGTGGGGTGGTTGGGTGTGTCATTGTGGGGTGGTTGGGTGTGTCAGTGGGGTGGTTGGGTGTGCCAGTGGGGTGGTTGGGTGTGTCATAGAGGGGTGGTTGGGTGTGTCATATTGGGGTGGTTGGGTGTGCCAGTGGGGTGGTTGGGTGTGTCATAGTGGGGTGGTTGGGTGTGTCTGTGGGGTGGTCGGGTGTGTCATAGTGGGGTGGTTGGGTGTGTCATAGTGGGGTGGTTGGGTGTGTCAGTGGGGTGGTTGGGTGTGTCATAGTGGGGTGGTTGGGTGTGTCATAGTGGGGTGGTTGGGTGTGCCAGTGGGGTGGTTGGGTGTGTCATAGTGGGGTGGTTGGGTGTGTCATAGTGGGGTGGTTGGGTGTGTCATAGTGGGGTGGTTGAGAGTGCCAGTGGGGTGGTTGGGTGTGTCATAGTGGGATGGTTGGGTGTGCCAGTAGGGTGGTTGGGTGGGTCATAGTGGGGTGGTTGGGTGTGCCAGTGGGGTGGTTGGGTGTGTCAGTGGGGTGGTTGGGTATGCCAGTGGGGTGGTTGGGTGTGTCATAGTGGGATGGTTGGGTGTGTCATAGTAGGGTGGTTGGGTGTGTCATAGTGGGGTGGTTGGGTGTGCCAGTGGGGTGGTTGGGTGTGCCAGTGGGGTGGTTGGGTGTGTCAGTGGGGTGGTTGGGTGTGTCATAGTGGGATGGTTGGGTGGGTCATAGTGGGGTGGTTGGGTGTGCCAGTGGAGTGGTTGGGTGTGTCATAGTGGGGTGGTTGGGTGTGTCATAGTGGGGTGGTTGGGTGTGCCAGTGGGGTGGTTGGGTGGGTCATAGTGGGGTGGTTGGGTGTGCCAGTGGGGTGGTTGGGTGTGTCAGTGGGGTGGTTGGGTAGGCCAGTGGGGTGGTTGGGTGTGTCATAGTGGGATGGTTGGGTGTGTCATAGTAGGGTGGTTGGGTGTGTCATAGTGGGGTGGTTGGGTGTGCCAGTGGGGTGGTTGGGTGGGTCATAGTGGGGTGGTTGGGTGTGCCAGTGGGGTGGTTGGGTGTGTCAGTGAGGTGGTTGGGTATGCCAGTGGGGTGGTTGGGTGGGTCATAGTGGGGTGGTTGGGTGTGCCAGTGGGGTGGTTGGGTGTGTCAGTGGGGTGGTTGGGTGTGTCATAGTAGGGTGGTTGGGTGTGTCATAGTGGGGTGGTTGTGTGTGCCAGTGGGGTGGTTGGGTGTGTCACAGTGGGGTGGTTGGGTGTGTCATAGTGGGATGGTTGGGTGTGTCATAGTGGGGTGGTTGGGTGTGCCAGTGGGGTGGTTGGGTGTGTCATAGTGGGGTGGTTGGGTGTGCCAGTGGGGTGGTTGGGTGTGTCATAGTGGGGTGGTTGGATGTGCCAGTGGGGTGGTTGGGTGTGCCAGTGGGGTGGTTTGGGTGGGTCATAGTGGGGTTGTTGGGTGTGTCATAGTGGGGTGGTTGGGTGTGCCAGTGGGGTGGTTGGGTGTGTCAGTGGGGTGGTTGGGTATGCCAGTGGGGTGGTTGGGTGTGTCATAGTGGGATGGTTGGGTGTGTCATAGTAGGGTGGTTGGGTGTGTCATAGTGGGGTGGTTGGGTGTGCCAGTGGGGTGGTTGGGTGTGCCAGTGGGGTGGTTGGGTGGGTCATAGTGGGGTGGTTGGGTGTGCCAGTGGGGTGGTTGGGTGTGTCAGTGGGGTGGTTGGGTGTGTCATAGTAGGGTGGTTGGGTGTGTCATAGTGGGGTGGTTGGGTGTGCCAGTGGGGTGGTTGGGTGTGTCACAGTGGGGTGGTTGGGTGTGTCATAGTGGCATGGTTGGGTGTGTCATAGTGGGGTGGTTGGGTGTGCCAGTGGGGTAGTTGGGTGGGTCATAGTGGGGTGGTTGGGTGTGCCAGTGGGGTGGTTGGGTGTGTCAGTGAGGTGGTTGGGTATGCCAGTGGGGTGGTTGGGTGGGTCATAGTGGGGTGGTTGGGTGTGCCAGTGGGGTGGTTGGGTGTGTCAGTGGGGTGGTTGGGTATGCCAGTGGGGTGGTTGGGTGTGTCATAGTGGGATGGTTGGGTGTGTCATAGTAGGGTGGTTGGGTGTGTCATAGTGGTGTGGTTGGGTGTGCCAGTGGGGTGGTTGGGTGTGCCAGTGGGGTGGTTGGGTGTGTCAGTGGGGTGGTTGGGTGTGTCATAGTGGGATGGTTGGGTGGGTCATAGTGGGGTGGTTGGGTGTGCCAGTGGAGTGGTTGGGTGTGTCATAGTGGGGTGGTTGGGTGTGTCATAGTGGGGTGGTTGGGTGTGCCAGTGGGGTGGTTGGGTGTGTCATAGTGGGGTGGTTGGGTGTGCCAGTGGGGTGGTTGGGTGGGTCATAGTGGGGTGGTTGGGTGTGCCAGTGGGGTGGTTGGGTGTGTCAGTGGGGTGGTTGGGTGTGTCATAGTAGGGTGGTTGGGTGTGTCATAGTGGGGTGGTTGGGTGTGCCAGTGGGGTGGTTGGGTGTGTCACAGTGGGGTGGTTGGGTGTGTCATAGTGGCATGGTTGGGTGTGTCATAGTGGGGTGGTTGGGTGTGCCAGTGGGGTAGTTGGGTGGGTCATAGTGGGGTGGTTGGGTGTGCCAGTGGGGTGGTTGGGTGTGTCAGTGAGGTGGTTGGGTATGCCAGTGGGGTGGTTGGGTGGGTCATAGTGGGGTGGTTGGGTGTGCCAGTGGGGTGGTTGGGTGTGTCAGTGGGGTGGTTGGGTGTGTCATAGTGGGATGGTTGGGTGTGTCATAGTAGGGTGGTTGGGTGTGTCATAGTGGGGTGGTTGGGTGTGCCAGTGGGGTGGTTGGGTGTGCCAGTGGGGTGGTTGGGTGTGTCAGTGGGGTGGTTGGGTGTGTCATAGTGGGATGGTTGGGTGGGTCATAGTGGGGTGGTTGGGTGTGCCAGTGGAGTGGTTGGGTGTGCCAGTGGGGTGGTTGGGTGTGTCATAGTGGGGTGGTTGGGTGTGCCAGTGGGGTGGTTGGGTGGGTCATAGTGGGGTGGTTGGGTGTGTCATAGTGGGTTGGTTGGGTGTGTCATAGTGGGGTGGTTGGGTGTGCCAGTGGGGTGGTTGGGTGGGTCATAGTGGGGTGGTTGGGTGTGCCAGTGGGGTGGTTGGGTGTGGCAGTGGGGTGGTTGGGTAGGCCAGTGGGGTGGTTGGGTGTGTCATAGTGGGATGGTTGGGTGTGTCATAGTAGGGTGGTTGGGTGTGTCATAGTGGGGTGGTTGGGTATGCCATTGGGGTGGTTGGGTGGGTCATAGTGGGGTGGTTGGGTGTGCCAGTGGGGTGGTTGGGTGTGTCAGTGAGGTGGTTGGGTATGCCAGTGGGGTGGTTGGGTGGGTCATAGTGGGGTGGTTGGGTGTGCCAGTGGGGTGGTTGGGTGTGTCAGTGGGGTGGTTGGGTGTGTCATAGTAGGGTGGTTGGGTGTGTCATAGTGGGGTGGTTGGGTGTGCCAGTGGGGTGGTTGGGTGTGTCACAGTGGGGTGGTTGGGTGTGTCATAGTGGGATGGTTGGGTGTGTCATAGTGGGGTGGTTGGGTGTGCCAGTGGGGTGGTTGGGTGTGTCATAGTGGGGTGGTTGGGTGTGCCAGTGGGGTGGTTGGGTGTGTCATAGTGGGGTGGTTGGATGTGCCAGTGGGGTGGTTGGGTGTGCCAGTGGGGTGGTTGGGTGGGTCATAGTGGGGTGGTTGGATGTGTCAGTGGGGTGGTTGGGTGTGTCATAGTGGGGTGGTTGGGTGTGCTAGTAGGGTGGTTGGGTGTGCCAGTGGGGTGGTTGGGTGTGTCATAGTGGGGTGGTTGGATGTGCCAGTGGGGTGGTTGGGTGTGCCAGTGGGGTGGTTGGGTGGGTCATAGTGGGGTGGTTGGGTGTGTCTGTGGGGTGGTTGGGTGTGTCATAGTGGGGTGGTTGGGTGTGCTAGTAGGGTGGTTGGGTGTGCCAGTGGGGTGGTTGGGTGTGTCATAGTGGGGTGGTTGGGTGTGTCATAGTGGGGTGGTTGGGTGGGTCATAGTGGGGTGGTTGGGTGTGTCATAGTGGGGTGGTTGGGTGTGCTAGTAGGGTGGTTGGGTGTGCCAGTGGGGTGGTTGGGTGTGCCAGTGGGGTGGTTGGGTGTGTCATAGTGGGGTGGTTGGGTGTGCCAGTGGGGTGGTTGGGTGTGTCATAGTGGGGTGGTTGGGTGTGCCAGTGGGGTGGTTGGGTGTGTCATAATGGGGTGGTTGGATGTGCCAGTGGGGTGGTTGGGTGTGCCAGTGGGGTGGTTGGGTGGGTCATAGTGGGGTGGTTGGGTGTGTCAGTGGGGTGGTTGGGTGTGCCAGTGGGGTGGTTGGGTGTGTCATAGTGTGGTGGTTGGGTGTGCTAGTAGGGTGGTTGGGTGTGCCAGTGGGGTGGTTGGGTGTGTCATAGTGGGGTGGTTGGGTGTGTCATAGTGGGGTGGTTGGGTGTGCCAGTGGGGTGGTTGGGTGTGTCATAGTGGGATGGTTGGGTGTGCCAGTGGGGTGGTTGGGTGTGTCATAGTGAGGGGTTGGGTGTGTCATAGTGGGGTGGTTGGGTGTGCCAGTGGGGTGGTTGGGTGTGTCATAGTGGGGTGGTTGGGTGTGTCATAGTGGGGTGGTTGGGTGTGTCATAGTAGGGTGGTTGTTTGTGCCAGTGGGGTGGTTGGGTGTGTCATAGTGGGGTGGTTGGGTGTGTCATAGTGGGGTGGTTGGGTGTGCCAGTGGGGTGGTTGGGTGTGTCATAGTGGGGTGGTTGGATGTGCCAGTGGGGTGGTTGGGTGTGCCAGTGGGGTGGTTGGGTGGGTCATAGTCGGGTGGTTGGGTGTGTCAGTGGGGTGGTTGGGTGTGTCATAGTGGGGTGGTTGGGTGTGCTAGTAGGGTGGTTGGGTGTGCCAGTGGGGTGGTTGGGTGTGTCATAGTGGGGTGGTTGGGTGTGTCATAGTGGGGTGTTTGGGTGTGTCATAGTGGGGTGGTTGGGTGGGTCATAGTGGGTTGGTTGGGTGTGTCAGTGGGGTGGTTGGGTGTGCCAGTGGGGTGGTTGGGTGTGTCATTGTGTGAAGACGGTCAGGGAAGCTGTCCCTGATCAGCTGCTATGATTCTGCAAACCACAGAAAAACTGATCTCTGCAATCAGTTGAAAGATCTCTCCTTATTTGGAGATGGCCCAACATGCTGTACACTGTAAATAGCAGCTGTTTACAATGCATCAAGCCGTCTGTATTGTGCCATCAGAACGAATGCAGATTATTGTTGCATTTACACAGTGAAAGGAGTTTCAAAAGACAATTCTCACATATCGGGGGGAGTTCGAGGCAGTTTCAACCTGCAGTGTCTATATGATTTAACAGCATAGACCATGCACGTGCTAATAACTTAGTGAAGTTCAGAGGTTATTTTCCACTAAAAGGGGAACGGCCTGTGGCCTTACTTCTTTTACAAAAATATCCTTTTTGCAAATTATATTCTACAATTCTGCAAAAAACTACAGCAGACACATAGACAATAACAGTGACTGACACAATTGCTGACACAAGCTAAATTAAATTAAATGCTCCCATCTCTGTCAGTGATGGTTTTAATCCCCTGCAGTACCCAAGGGTCTCGGAACCCCTCCATGGTACCTGCGGACACTGCATGTTCCATCTCCATGATTACCTGGGCTTGGATATACCCCCAGAACATCTCTAGGCAGTTCAGCCCAGTGGTAACTGTGGTGTCATGGTCAGGTGAGTGGGCTGCTTCATGCCTCTGGTCAGGGGGGCAGTACTAGAGTGTAAAGGTATTGCCTTTTTCAAGATTCAAGATTGTTTAATGTCCTTTCGTGTACATAAGTGTAAGGAGAATTAAATAATTGTTACTCCAGATCTGATGCAGCACAAAAAAACATAGACAAAAGATAAAGAATACAAAAAGCCCAAGAGGTTCATTTTAAAACCCAAGAATGCCAATCACAAACCAAACACAAGCAGTGTATAAATTGTATTAAATTGACTTTATTTCTTACATCTGTTACATACATGAGGAGTAAAATCTTTACGTTACATCTCTGTCTAAATGTGCAATGTGCAATCATAGTAATTTATAATAATTTATAATCAATAGAACAGTCAATGCAACATAGAAATACACTCACGTCAGAATGAGTTAATCAGTCTGATGGCCTGGTGGAACAAGCTGTCCCAGAGCCTGTTGGTTCGGGCTTTTATGCTGCGGTACCGTTTCCTGGATGGTAGCAGCTAGAATAGATCGTGGTTGTGGTGACTTGAGACTCCAATGATCCTTTGGTCCCTGTTTACACACCTGTCTTTGTAAATGTCCTGAATCATGGGAAGTTCACAACTACAGATGCATTGGGCTGTCCACACCACTCTCTGCAGAGTCCTGCGATTGAGGGAAGTACAGTTCCCAAACCAGTCAGGATTGTCTCAGTTGTGCCCCTGTAGAAAGTTCTTAGGATTTAGGGGCCCATACCAAACTTCCTCATCCGTCTGAGGTGAAAGAGGCGCTGTTGTGCCCTTTTCACAGCACAGCCGTTGCTGTGCTGCTGTTTCCAATACTTTTTTTGTTTACTCTCAGTTTGTGAGCTTCACTGACAAAGACAGCAAATGTTTCCTGCCCTGTTTCCTCCTGAGGAGGCAGAGATGAACTGCCTTGAACCCTTGGAGGCCAGGTTTGAGATTTGTATTTTAAAGAGGGTTCCTGCTCCTGGCCTCACTTGCCTGAGTGCTGGCCCAGCTACACACCTGCAGACTCACTTCTGGGGAGTCTGCAGCTCACGTTCTCAGTATTGCTTGCGACTTTTTGTATGTTTTGTCTTTTGCACATTAGGTGTTAGTTTTTTTGTTGTGTGACTTTCTCATGGATTCAATTGTAATCTTTTATTTTCCCGTGAGTGCCTGCAGGAAAATAAATCTCAAGGTTGTATATGGTATACATACAATGAAAATAGACGTACTTTGAACTTCTGAAATAGAAAAATGTGAAATTGCATGCTTTACAAGTTATCCTGATGTTCAATGAACTTCACCCCACACTTTCATTTCTATTTTAGTACGGGGAAGACTGGAAAAGCATTAATCGAGTTCCAAGGGGATCACAGGTAATTCTATTCTTAGAGTTATTGAGGATTTTAAAGAGATATTTATTTTGGGTCTTTTGCAATACGTACACTTTGCATTAGTAGCTTACTAAGTGCAGGAATCGTGAGCAACGTGATTATAGCCATGTACTTTGCACGTTCTGATGAAACCACTGTTTATAGAATGTGCTCCAATGGGTCATAGGTGTAGGAACAGAATAAGGCCATTCAGCCCATTGAGTCTGATCCACCTATCGATAATTCTCCTGCCTTCTCTCCATTACCTTTGACAGCTTTAGTAATTAGATGCCTTACAAACATCTGCTTCATCTTGGGTTTAAATTCAAAGAAATCTTCTAACCAAAAGAGGAAGTGCATTCGAGAAATTGGTGTTATCAGTCTTCAAGATTCAATGTAATTTCTCGTACACAAGTCTAAAGGAGAACAAAATAATTGTTACTCTGGATCTGCAGCACAAAAAAAGAACCAGAAGATATAGAAAACAAAAAAACACACAATAAAGATAAATATGGAAGAGAGCTTATCTGCACTGATTGATTGATATGTCCATAAAGTGACACGAGGCACTGACGACAGGTCTCGGCCCAAAACATCGACAGTGCTTCTCCTTATCGATGCTGCCTGGCCTGCTGTGTTCCACCAGCATTTTGTGTGTGCTCTTGTTTGAATTTCCAACATTTGCAGATTTCCTTGTGTTTGAACATCCTGGTAAATCTCCTCTGCACCCTCTCCATAGCTTCCACATCCTCCCTATAATGAGGCGACCAGAACGGAACACAAAACTCTAAGTGTGGCCTCACCAGAGATTTGTAGAGTTGCAACATGACCTCTCTACTCTTGAACTCAATCCCCCTGTTAATGAAGCCTAGCATCTCATAGGCCTTCTTAACTACCCTATCAACCTGTGCAGTGACCTTGAGGGATGTATGGATTTGAACCCCAAGGTCCCTCTGTTCATCCACATTCTTAAGTAGCTGACCATTAATCCTGTACTCAGTCTTCTGGTTTGTCCTTCCAAAATGCATCACCTCACACTTGTCCAGATTGAACTCCATCTGCCACTTTTCTGCCCAAATCTGCATCCTGTCTATATCCTCTTGTAACCTTCGACAACCTACAGCTCCATCCACAACTCCTCCAATCTTCGTGTCATCTGCAAACTTACTCACCCATCCCTCTGCCTCTACATCCAGGTCATTTATAAAAATCACAAATAGCAGGGGTCCCAGGACAGATCCCTGCGGCACTCCACTAGTCACCGACCTCCAGGCAGAATACTTTCCTTCCACTACTACCCTCTGCTTTTTTCCTGTAAGCCAATTTTTATCCAAGCAGCCAAGGTTCCACTGATCCCATGCCTCATGACTTTCTGGATGAGTCTCTCATGGGGGACCTTGTCAAATGCCTTGCTAAAATCCATGTAGACCACATACATCTACCATCCTACCCTCATCAATTTTTTTTGTTACCTCTTCAAACAACTCAGTTAGGCTCGTGAGGCACCATCTTCACTTCACAAAGCCACGTTGACTATCCATGAGTAGACTGTACTTCTCCAAATGCTCGTAGATCCTATCCTTAAGAATCCTTTCCAATAGTTTGCAGACCACTGACGCAAGACTCACTGGTCTATAGTTCCCAGGATTCTCCCTATTACCTTTTTTAAACAAGGGAACAACATTTGCCATTCTCCAATCCTCCAGCACCTCCCCTGCAGCCAAAGAGGATTCAAAGATCATAGCTACTGCTCCAGCGATCTCTTCTCTCACTTCCCACAGCAACTTGAGATATATCACATCCGGCCCTGGGGACTTATCAATATTGGTGTTTTTAAGAAGATCCAACACTTCTTCCTTAATCTCCACATTGTCCAGCACACAGGCCTGTTCTATTTTGACCTCACCGTGATCAAGGTCCTTTTCACTTGTGAATACTGAAGGAAAGTATTCATTTAGGACCTCCCCAACCTCCTCCGCCTCCAGACAAATGTTGCCCTCTTTATCATTTTATGGCCCCACCTTCATTCTTGTCATCCTCCTACTCTTCACATACACAAAGAATGCCTTGGGGTTCTCCTTAATCCTAATGCCAAGGCCTTCTTATGCTCCCTTCAAGCTCTCCTAAGTCCTTTCTTAAGCTCCGTCCTGGCTACCCTATATTTCCCTTTTCCTACCATTTTTTCTTTATCTCAGTGGGACAAACCTATCCTGAACCCAGCACAAGTGGTCCCTTAACTTTCTCCACATTAATTCTGTGCTTTCCCCTTTGAACATCTGTTTCCAATTTACTCTCGCTAGTTCCTGCCTCATCCCTTCAAAGTTAGCCCTTCTCCAGTTAAGCACTTTCTCATTTTGTCTGGTTTTATCCTTTTCCATAGCTAAAGAAGTTGTGGTCACTCTCACCAAAATGCTCCCCCACCAAGAGGTCTGTCACCTGACCAGGTTCATTACCCAGAACTAGATCCCGTATGGCCTCTCCTCTCATTGGCCGGTCCACATACTGTGTCAGGAATCCTGCTTAAACACACCTGACAAATTCAGCCCCATGTATCCCCCTTGCAGTCAGGAGGTGCCAGTCAATATGAGGGAAGTTGAAATCACCCATAACTACAACCCCGTATTTCCTGCACCATTCTAAAATCTGCCTGCTTATCTGCTCCTCGGTGTCCCGAGAGCTATTTGGGGGGCCTGTAGACTACTCCCAGCACAGTGATTGATCCCTTCCTATTTCTGACTTCCACCCAGACCAACTCATTGGCACTCCCTCTGCAGCGTCCTCCCTTTCCATAGGCTGCTTCTTTGTTGTAAGTTGGTTTGCCCAGAAATTCATTCCTGGTCAGTGTCAGTGTCAGTGTCCACTTTGTTGTAGCCTTCACTTTGTGTTCTCATTTCAATGCTTCCATCAGGGAGGAAGTACAGGAGCCTGAAGACGTACACTCAATGTTTTTAGAAAGCTTCTTCCCCTTCACCATCAGATTTTTGAACAGACAATGAACCCATGAACACTAGTTTTGCAATAATATAGGTATTTATTTAATTTATAGTATATTTAATATGCTGCTAACAAAAAATCTCTTGACATATGTCAGTGATAATAAACTTGATTCTGATTCTGCCTTTGAAATCCAGTTCTTTCAAAAATAAGTCTTATTACATTTTTCTCACCCATAACCCAGGTATGACCCTTCATTCTTAATTAAATGTCTCAGTCCACAACATGGACAGTTCTTTTCCCTCCATAGGTGCTGCCTGACCTGCTGAGTTTCTCTGGCATTTTGTTTGTGTTGATCCAGATATGGTCATGTCTGTACACACACATGTAAATACACAGTTTGTTGTCAGCTGATTTCTTTTAACCACTCTAGGTTTCACAAGAAAGGAGAAACACAAGAAATCTTGTTCAAAGATATATATGGAAAACAATGTTTACATCTTCCAAAGAAAATAAGGTGAGAATTTATCACAGGATACTTAATAAGATATTTCAATAAACTGGAAATTATTGACTTAAGTAGAATGTACAAGAAGTTATTTTTCGAGTCCAGATGATCCGACTAAGTACATAAGAAATAGAAACAGGACTAGGCTGATCAGCGCTTGAGTCTATTTCAATAATATTAAAGCTTATCTTTTGTAAAGTGCCACTTCCCTGCAATAAGCCCACATTCCTCAAGTATATCAGCTTGCAAAGCACAGTCAATCTTGGTTTGAATATACTTAGTATCTGAGTCTCCTCAGCTCTCTTGGATGGAGAATTCCAAAGATTCATCACACTATGGGTGAAAATATTTCATGTCTCTGTCATGAATGGCTAACACGTTATAGAACAGTATAACACAATACAGGCCCTTTGGCCCATGATGTTGTGTCGACCTTTCAACCTACTCTAAGATCAATCTAACCCTTCCTTCCCCATAACCCTCCATTTTTCTTTCATCCGTGCGACTAAGAGTCTTAATTGTCATTACTGTATCTGCCTCTATCACCCCACCCCCCAGCAGTGCATTTCAAGCTCACACACTTTCTGTGTAAAAAAATAACACTAGCTCTGACATAGCCCTATACCTCCAATCCCCTTAAAATTATGCCTCGTTTTAGCCACTTCTGGCCTGTGGAAGATCTTTGGCTGTCCACTCTATCCATGATTTTGAACACCTCTATTAAGTCTCCTCTCATCCTCCTTCATTATAAAGAGAATAGCTCTAGCTTGCTCAGCCTGTCCTTGTAAGACATTCTCTGTTATCCATTTAACATCCTGGTAAATCTACTCTGCACCCAGTCTCGTTTCCATATTCTTCCTAACTGAAGACCCCAATCCAAGTGTGATATAACCAGAGTTTTATAGAGCTGCAACATTACCTTATGGCTCTTGAACTCAATCCCCTAATTAATGAAGGCCAACACACCATTTATCTTCTTAAGGGCAGCACGGTAGCGTAGTGGTTAGCACAACACTTCATGCTACCAGTGACTGGGGTTCAATTCCCACTGCTGCCTGTAAGGAGTTTGTACGTTCTCCCTGTGGCTGTGTGTGTTTCCTCTGGGTGCTCTGGTTTCCTCCCACAGTCCAAGGACATACCGGTTAGTAGGTTGATTGGTCATTGTAAATTATCCTGTGATTGAGTTGGTGGGTTGCTGGGCAGCATGGCTCGACGGGGTGGAAGGGCCTGTTCTGCTCTGTATCTGAATAAATAAATTAA